>NC_135187.1:430000-482500 GCF_041146795.1 Maylandia zebra | reverse complement strand
TCAGTGCAGCGGCTACGCTAGGCGAATCGGGGCCTCATAAATCCACCCGTTTGCAGGCCTTGAGGCGCCGCTGCTGCCATCTTTGACTCCATGCTCTGACCTTTCTGCTCAACCCTCCCTCTCTCTTCAACACTTCATCCACCTCTGCTTTATTTCGGTGCTTATTTTTCCTAAGATGTCACACACTTTGGATTCTAGCCAATCATTTTACCTTTCCAAGCGTGGTAGGCGGGTCCAGGTACGTACGTTCTTTTAGAGCAGAGCTACAGATTAAAAATGTCCAAGGCGAAGCGGTCAGAAGTCTGGCTGCACTTCACAGCAAAAGATGCAAACTCAGCAGCATCAAGTGCTTTAAGCTGATACTGTCAAAGGAGGTAACACCTCGAATCTGATGAAACACCTGGCGACACATAGCGTTTTTTTAAAAGCCGAGAAATGCGCCGTATTTGATAGCTTGCTGCGAGACCTCACACCGAGCACATCTACTGCGGGTGTGGTAAATCTCCATTAGAGAGTCAGCGCGCATCGCCCCGTGCGTGGGGCTGGACGGTGCTTATCATTTTGCAGAAAAAAAGAGAATGCTGAAAAGAAAAACATGCGAGGTTTTTGGACAAAGTTTGTTCTCCATTCTTTAAGCACCGTTCCAAAAGTACCGATTTGGCACCGGTATCCAATAAAACCTAAACGATACCCATCCCTAGCCCTGAGTGAGTCCCAGCACGAAAGCCTGGAGCTGGAAATGAGCCTTCAGGGCACCTGTGCTAAAGCTAACAGCAGCGTTGAGGTGATTGGCTGTTTCAGAGCAGTGAGAAGATGAAGGCGCTTCCAGGTCCTCGCTAACAAAACTGCTCTTTGCTGGATGATGAAAGCGCCGCGTGTCAGAGGTGTCGCCTGCTCAGCTCCTCCCAGGGGAACAGAGCGCTCTGTGAGCTTCGGGTGAGCAGGTTTCCTTCTCACCGCCGGAGGTTTCAAAGCACACAAAGCTTCTGCTAAATGGGGTCATTGGCTGTCAATCAAACCGCAGCGGCACGGCGGCGTGATGGGAAAAGAAAATAAGAGCGCAGTTCTGGATTGACACCTGAAATTGTGGCTTTTGTTGTGAAAGTGTCGTTAGGTCTCGACAAGGGGTCCCGATCCACCTGACACTTTCAATTAGGATCTGGGGACGCCGTCATGTCAACTCTGCGCTCATTAACCCGACGCTGGTGACGGCGGGGGGAGCTGAGCGGCTGAGAGGATAATGGGCACGGAGAGAACAGACGCACTCAGACACAGCAGCGAGTTGTTAGGAAACAGTGACGGGAAACAAAGGCGGCGCTCACTTTATGCGACTGCGGTAATCAGTCACAGCAGCGCTCAGCAGGAAGCACGGCTCCATTTAATTGACTGGAATTAAAAAATTAAACATTTTAAAATAATAACTCGCAAAATATCAAAGTCATTACCTTCAGTTCATGTCAGAATGACTCACGTCCAGAAGCAGCAGGACGGTGCTCTCACCACTGAGCTGTGATTGGTCCTTTCATTAGTCCTTCACTCATTATTACACATGGACACACAGGCAAACCTGTCTTACTGCTGCACCCGCAAGTTCCAAAAAGGCACCACTTTTACTTTGAAGGGGGACACTCTCCGTTTCCTGTTTGCATCCTTTTTCACATTTTACTGCAGCTGATCGAGAGCCTGAGGCCCTGTCTCAACATGCATCAGTCAGAGACCAAGTACTGCTCCAGTTCAAAGTACGCATCAAGCCGAGAACGCGAAACAGTCCCGGATGTGTTCTCGCTCCGCCCGTTTTATCGAGCATGCATCGGTGGTGACTTGTGTGTAGCTGGTACAGCTAAATATCCCAGAATGCATTTCGTCCCAAACCCAAACGTGGCAATGGCGGACGAGCGGGGCTAAAAACTTTTAAATATTACTCTTTCTGGGTCACAAAATAAACTTTTAAGTTATTTTCAGGAGAGAATGTAGCTGTGTGAACTTCATATATCTGCTCGATTTATCAAGATATCACATATTTCCAAACGCGCTCCGACGTTTTCGGAGACGTCTGTGACCCGCCAGCTCCATAGCAGACAGCGAGGTCGAGGATCACTAGAGCCGGCGAGAACAGCGGACTCCCGGCACATCGTTTACAACCCCCCCACTGAGGTTAAACATGATATGTAAGTCACTTAGCTCACTTCTAAATGTTAATGTTTGGTGTATTTCAGTTTTATTTGTTCCTGAGTAAACCGGTTTGGCTGTGATCAAAGTTAAGCTTCATAACATATTACTCACAGTGAGATTAAGAGGCTCCAGACCTGTGACATCGTTCTCGCCAAGTCCGGACTCGCCGAGTACACGAGCACGGACTCACTTGAGAATTGAGAAAGGGCCTGAAACCTGCGAGTGACCAAAGCAGCTGCCAGCTTTTCAGTGCAGCATCCTCTCTGCAACCCCCACCCACCCGACATCCACCTACCCAACACCCTAACCCATTGTCCGACATCCAAACACCCAACATCGTGCAACCCCACCCGACATCCACCCGCTCAGTGATTCCACACTTGAACCTAGAGGCTGATATGAGCCCACTGAGCTGTGACCTCACAGAGAGCTTGCAGCCATAGCCCCTCCCCCTCATAGTTTAGACATATTTTGTATTTTAAGAACTTTCAGAGCTGTTCCTGCTCTTACGGCTCATACAGCTCTACTCTGAGGACTTTCATCCCACACTAAAGTAATTATAGTAGATCAAAGTTGCTGTTTTTTGACTGTCTGCTTTAGAAATCTGTTTTTTAAAGTGGATCAACAGCGGGGGAAGCACCGTGAACAAACAACAACTTTCTGTTTTAAATTTACAGGACAGTCTGGCCAACGAGCGAGCGGAACCTTCTCTCCTAGTTTAAACGTTTATTTCTTCACTGCAGAGTTTCTTCATCATGTAGGAAACACAGAAACGGCTTCTTCTTCTTCTGACATTCACATATCTGACTCTGACAGGAGGGGGAGTTTCACTGGTCTGGTCCAGTGAAGGTCAAAGTGGGCTGTCCATGTAAAGTGGGTTTGATGTCCGTGCAGGATTGTGTGAAAGGATGCGGTGAACACGTCTCATTGGGATGACTGTAATTCAGCCCTCAAACACGCACGAGAAAAAGCTGAAGAGGGGAAAAATGAGCTTGCCTTTGCTTAATGATCGACTGTCTCATAATCCACACGCAGCCAAATACGTAAAGAAAATTAATAAAATTAAAGTCTAATTAAGAGCTGGAGGAACTCCGACACGCTGCAGTTTAAAAGCTATCGAATTTAATATTGAGCTGCAGAAGGAGAGACACAACGCAGCTGTGAGTTCTTTAAAGCCCCCGCTCCAAGCGCGCCCCCTCTCCGAGCGCGTCCCCGCTCCAAGCGCGTCCCCGCTCCAAGCACGCCCCCTCTCCAAGCGCGTCCCCGCTCCAAGCACGCCCCCTCTCCAAGCACGCCCCCTCTCCGAGCGCGTCCCCGCTCCAAGCGCGCCCCCTCTCCAAGCGCGCCCCCTCTCCGAGCGCGTCCCCGCTCCAAGCACGCCCCCTCTCCGAGCGCGCCCCCTCTCCGAGCGCGCCCCCTCTCCGAGCGCGTCCCTGCTCTGAGCGCGCCCCCTCTCCGAGCGCGCCCCCTCTCCGAGCGCGTCCCTGCTCTGAGCGCGCCCCCTCTCCGAGCGCGTCCCTGCTCTGAGCGCGCCCCCTCTCCGAGCGCGTCCCCGCTCCAAGCGCGCCGCCATCTGAAGCTCACCTTGTAGTTTCGGCACGTCGGGTTGAAAGCGTTGGTCCCGCAGGCAAACAGCGTCTCGTCGTTTCGAGGCACCAACACCTTCACGTAGTTGTAGCACTCGTCCTGGAACACAAAGGCAGAGTTAGAACTGTGAGGAAAACTGACGGAGCAGCAGAAGCAGAGGTGGAGGCGAACTCACGCTGTTCTTCCCTCTGACCGTGCACTTGCTGACGTCGTTGGACTTCCACGTCAGCTTCTGAAACACAGGAAGAGGAAAGTGAGGGCGTGATTTTCTCAGCATGTGGGGGACAGAGGTTTGATTAGATGTGAACACGCGTGCGAGGAGGCGGAGCAGCAACAGCTCACACACACAAACCTCAGTCTCAACCACAACACCAAGCAGCCACCTTTTCGCGCTCTCCATCAGCACCGACGTTCTACGCCTAACCCAGCATGCTTCACTTCTCTGCTGCTGAGTCATCGCTCCACAGAAAAATGCGACCTATTTGGGCTGATTTGGGTTTTAAAATAGAAACAGGATGCCTCAGCGTGCAGCCTCGCAGCGAGCATCATTTCACTCACACTCAGCGTGCATCAGAGGCAGCGTCAACAGGTCTGATACCATGCCAGAAATGTAAACACACCTACAGATAACCTCGACAGACAAAAGCCCAGCCTGCAGCTTGAAAGAGGCGGGGCTACGGGCCTGTAAACCCTTTTATTCATGATGGATTTAAAGAAATGGGATTAGATCCCAGCTGGATACAGATTATTCCCGTCTCTCCCCCTAAAAGAACAGATGTGGGCGATCAGCGCCGTGCTAAACCCGACGAGAACACGAGTCCATAACTGCAGATTAAAGCGCACACAGACCGACGTGGTCCTCGCCGTGCCGCTCAGGTCGGAGCACCGATAACGAGAGTAACAGCTCACATCAAAGAGCTGCCGCCGCCCGCCGTCCCACAATGCACCGGGAGGCCCATTACCGTGAGGAGCCCCCGTAACCTCTTCTCTTTGATCAGGAGGACGTGTGCAGATCAAAGGAAGCGCGTCCTTTGTGCGTCACGCACAGTTTTGTTGTGCGCGCTGATATTTACAGCGAGCACCGTGAGCAGGTCAACAGCAGGTCCACGCAGACACCCATCAGCACCAAAGGCTGCAGCGAGCAGCGCGGCACGCTGACATCATCGCCGCTGACGGCCAGCCGAGGAGAAGGAAACATCTGCGGTTTCTGTCTGCCCAACAGAACATGAGCATCTCTCACCTCCACCTGGCTCTCTCACGCTGGAGGACATTTTGGCGTCCACGTGGAGGGTCATCGTCACGCAGCCTGACACACTAACTTCAAAGCAATGAGCTGCAGCAACGGGAGGAGGAGGGAGCTCGAAGCAGAACATTTCACTCAGTTCTCTCTGAAATGAACTTTTTGTTTCACACGACGCTGCTGGTGATGCTCTTCCACACCCACTGTGACGTGGAGTGCCACAGAGGTCTGTCCTCGGTCCCCTCCCTTTAACTCTGCATGGATAGGGCCAGCTGTGACACTGAACCCACGCTCTGACACGTGAGTGTCGTGATGTGAACGAGGCAGAAACGCACGTATAAGAACCTCTTTGAGCTTCCTGTCAGCGAGCTGCTCGGAGGTCTGCTCAGCTCAGCCTCGGTCTGATGTCTTACAGCTCAAGCAGCTTCATGCTCGGCCCCACACCTCACAGCTCTGACTGCCTTCATGTGCACTCACAGATCGTTGCATTTGTCTTTGAACATTTTATCCTAAGACCGCGTGTGAGGAACGCTCGGAGGCGACACCCCGACAACTCCACGCAGCCATGTCGTTGTGTGTTTACTGAGCGATCGCACTCACCAGCTGTGGGACGACCTCCCCTGAAGCCGTCGTCAGGTTGACTGCGAACACGTGATCCCTGCGGAGGTCAAAGCACAGAGTCAGCCTCTTTAATGGACTACGATCGACGTGCTGCCCATCCAACCCCTCCATGATGCACTTCCTATCAGGAACACTGACAGCTGTTCATTATTATTGATTTTGCTGTTGATTCTAATGTTTCTGATAAAACATATTCAGTGATGAAGTCTCGACCGCTCTCAGGCCATCTTCAAAGGCTCGCCTCAGATCCTTGCGTGTTCGCCGTGTCCTAAAAACACGGATCCTCATGTATGATCTGTGCTCTGCACCACGGTGAGGGATCTTAATAATACTCAAGCTCCAAAGGGCTATTGTGATATTCCAAAAAACTGACGTAAGAACTTCCGTCGCACTTTCTACAAAGACCTGCTGCGTGGCAGAAAGTCCTCGTGACGCTCTGAATGAATGAATTAGTATTTTGGTTCTTCCATGGCTCCGCGGTGTGTGTCCTACTCACAGCCCCGGACTTCATGGATATTTTAATGAGCAAACTAACAGCACAGAGCTAAACGTCAGCTGGGCAGGCTGGAACCATCCGGAGGCCAAAGTACGTCCGACTGGTCACTTCCTGTTTCCAGAAATATTCATTCTGCTGTTTATGTGACAAACGGGAACCAAGATCCTCTCAGAGTACAGCCGACAGCAGGAAACACTGGCAGACGTTCACCTGAGTAAAGGCATGTTCGTGGTCACGAGTCATTCCTGACTGTTGCTGCTCTCTGAGCTGGATTTGATTTTCAGGATCAACAATGAAACCAATTTATGGACAGCAAACGTGAAAAATGTCTCTTTGATTTCCTCCAGCCTCAGGTTTACACTGACAGGAACATCAAATCATCATTTAAAGAGACTGAAACGATTTAGAGCTCACAGGAACACTTTGATGTTCACGTTGAGCCTGCTGACCGACTCACTACTGCAGTGCAGTGTGCAGCTACGGGAAACTCACTATTGTGTCCTCACAGGTCACGTTTACTAGTTTACTCAAGCTGCTGAAAACACACAAGTGTGCGTGCATGTGCGTGCGTGCATGTGCGTGCGTGCATGTGCGTGCGTGCCGACCTCGCTGCGATGTACAGCACGTGGTTGATCCGTAGCATCCTCTGGAAGTCCAGGCCCAGCCTCAGCGTGTCGTTGTCCTGAAGCAAACCCTGAAACCCCGGGTACTGAAACGACTCTGTAAACGCACAAAAACATAAACGTGTGTGTGTGTGTGTGTGTGTGTGTGTGTGTGTGGAGAGCATGCTCACAAATGTGGGTGTGGTCAGTTAAATCAGAACAAACAGGAACACAGCAGAGATAGATTGTCTCTGTCCAATCAGATGAAGGAACGGTTGCTATAGTGATGTGAAACGACCACAGTGGGACATCATCACCATCGCGCAATACTCACGCTCTGAGCTGACCACGCTGATCGGCTCCAGGTCTTTGGGGAAGGGCGTGGTTGAAGCTGACTCAGCCGGCAACCAGGAAGTGAGCAGCAGCAGCAGCAGCAGGGTTGGGAGTCGCCATGGCGACAGCCAACAGGTCAGGGCCATTGCGAGGAAAGAAATGGAAGGAGGAGGGGGCGGTGGAACGGTGATGTCAGCAGGTCATGGTGGACGTCAGCTGTCAGGAGAAAGACACAGAAAGAGGTGAAGGTTAGACAGAGAGGTCAGAGTTCACCGTCTTAGGAGCTCTTCTATGCTGTGCCATGCACGGAACAACATAGAAGAGCAAAGAAGGCAGTTCAAAAAAGCCCCCCCCCGACAGCCAAACCCATCTGTTCTCTGATTGGATTGTTACATTTGTGATTGACATGACATTGACCAATCAGATGAAAGGAAGAAAAATAGGGTCAAAATTCGTACCTGTAACTTGCAGGGTCTTTTTGGCTAAGTCCACACACTAATCTTTTTTACAAGTACAAAATACTTATGACCACATTTTGAGCCCATACTAATGTTCACATGTTGGACAGAGAGGACAGATGGTTTGAAAGAGGAGTGAAAGAAGCATCTATGTCCACTGTGAGCGACCATCTTTGAACAGAGGCGGGGTTTACGACACCAACTCTCTGCCATCTATAATCCAGCTTTGAGATCCTCCCCAGACGCCTTAACACCCACTCACATCCTGGGCCATCTGACCTCAGGAAATCACATGATAGGGTGGGGCCAGGTTTCACAATGAGCTCACCCGAAACTCTGGCTGATTGTGGCTGATCTACCTAATCATGTGATTAGAGGATCATCAGGGGGTCCTTTTGTCCCTCTGTGGGGGGTCACTCCCACTAGGTTTATATCTGGGACTCTCCACCATTTGACCTTAGAACTGAAGAAGCTTCTCGGATGAGAGGTGAAACGTCTTCAAGTAACTTAAAGAAGTCCAGACGCTTTTCTTTCCAAGCTCCTTAGACTACGATGACCTGGATGACTGAGAACCTTCACAGACATGTCAGAGTTCACCGCTCTTCAGCCACATCTATAAATCCTGAGGATTAGCATATCGCTCAGCCATTACCCGACGGGCGTTCAATTCTGACTGTCAGCACATTAACACAGAGCTCTCATAGCTGCACAGGTGTGCCGTGTCCACACCACCATCGTTAGCAGGGCGCCCAGCGAGGCTGCACGAGCAGTAACTCCACCCCTCTCTGTTCCTTTTCTCCTCCACTGCTTCATGGACAGCAGCTTTCCATGACTCCTGCTTCATAATAATGCTTCTGTATCTGATCCTGGGCCTCGGAGAGGACACGGTTCATCTGTGTCTGAAAGAAGCTGTTTTAGCCCCTCCCCTTTAACAGCTTGCTTCTGATTGGGTTCCCTTGCAAACAGCAGGTTTGACCAGTAGGTGGATAACAGGAACATCTGTTCTCTGATGTTATCTGATCTCCTGAAGGCCCCACAGTCCCACTGAGGACCTCTGTGTGTGTGAGTGCCTGTTTACATATGGTTGTGGGGACCAACAGTCACTAATGAGGACAAAAATGCCCGTCCTCATGAGTTTGAAGACATTTTTTAGACTCAAAATGTGGTTTTAGTGTCAGGGTTACAGCTAGGCTCTGGGTTATGGTAAGCAGCAAGAAAGCATTATGTCAATTAGATGTCCTCACTAAGACATAAAAACAAGAATGTGTGTGTTTGTGTGCTGCAGGTCAATGGGAGCTGCCGAGGGCGCCCCCTGTAGGCAAGCCCCTCCTCCGCTCGCTGGTGTCACAGTGAGTGAGCATGAAGGTGAACGCTCTCCTCTCCATCACCTCCTCCTTCCTGTCGTCTCCTCACCTCACACCTGACAAATGAAAGGTGGAGAAGGCGGTCCCAGAGGTGACCAGTCCACTCCTCCTCCTCTTTATTCCCTGGCCTAGAAATGAAGGAGAATGAAGGAGGCGTCACTCCCTCCTCCAGTTTTGGATCTGAAAATATCGCTTTTCTTCCTCCTCCTCAGAAACATGATGGAGGCCGCTGGTGCCAACACCTTCCTCGTCTCCATTACAAGGTGTGAGGAGGAGACAGGCGGTAGAACGTGGAGGAGTCTGAGCATGCCCACAAACTGCTCCCTGAGGAGCGAGCGCGTCGCCATGGTCACATACAGCTCACCGTTTCTGGTCATTTCCAACATGGCTGCCATGTAATCAGCCCTGATCTGAGGAAAGCTGATAGAATGATTACTGCATGCATTAGTGCTTCGAGCACCAGGCCACGCCCCACACACGCTGCAGAGGACGAAACATCCAGCGTACAATGACGTGGTGATGGGATGACAGGCTGAGAGAGGAGGAGGTGGCGACCTGCAGCCGGGAGCGCCGGTGATGAAACGGGTTCAACTGACCAATCAGATTCACGTTCAGTCAGAGATCGGAGCTCAGAGCAGCCAATCCAAAGTCAGGAACTCTGAGGCACGACAATCCCAAAACCACGACACAGGACGGTTACAGACGTGTGCGACTGCAGAGGACGGCGATGTGTTCAGGGACCTGTGCATCACAGGGGACACATCAGCTCCAACACAAGCACTGCATGTTGCTACAGATACGTGGCGAGAGCGCGCTCACACAAACAGTAGCTACGGTGAAAATACCAGCAGCTGATCCAGACGTTATCCTCTGCCCTACACTACAGGCCGCTGCATCAAACACATTCACACGGGTGTATTCTGGCACCATCACCCCAACACGATCGCACAAACAGGCATTTCCTCTGAAATCAACACGAATCAAACAGCAGCAGGTAAAAAAGCTCAACATCACAAAAGTGCGACGCAAAAGATCAAAGACGTGAAGAACAGACAGGAAGTCCCAGAGTGGGAGGACGATGTGTGTCCACTCAGGACGCCAGTCATCGTCACTCTGCAGCTCTGCCCAGTTTAAACAAACCTGCTTTATGAGACTGACACCTACATTAGGAGGAGCCCGGCTCAGTCTAATCTCTGGGAGCTGTACCCAGCCCAGGGGACAGCTGGGGCCAACTAGGGGCTGGTCAATTTCAGGACTTGTCCAGGTGTGTCTTTGGGAGTGGATCAGGTGTGTGTGTGTGTCATTCCTTAAATCATTAGTTTGCTGCTCGGAGCCAAAGAAGCCCTCATGTCAATTCTCATTCAGTGAGACAAGCCTGAGACCCCCCCCCCCCCCCACACAGCTCACCTTGGAGATATGGTGGCTCTATTTAGGCCGTCTTTGAGACATTCTGTCTGGAGCCTCGTCACATTTCCTCACGAGGTCTCTGTGACAGAAACTCATTACTATGCGCAGGTACACATGGAGGTGTTTAGGTTTGACCCTTTTGACCCTTAATGTCTCTTCCCCTCGAGTGTGTGTGTCACTGTGTGTGTTGTGCTAGTTAAAAGCAGCTGGATGTGCACACCCATGTCAGCGTTTTGTCGGTGGATGAAGGGTGGAGGGCTAAGCTATCAGCTAATGCTAGCAGAGCGTCACACAAGCTGTGTCCCAAAACGTCGGCTGCATCCTTCTCGGTCTTCGAAGGACCCGGCCCACGTAGACCGCGAAGGCCGGATGTGACTGCTGGTAATTAGGCCGGCATTTGCATTTGTTTGCCTCTGCGCTAAATCCTGCTGGGTGCAGGTATCAAGGAAACAGCAGCGCCTCTGTGAAGAAGCAGACAGGAGCACAAATGAGAGCTGCTTTCATTTCATCCAGTAAATCAGCCTCAGCTCATTACCGTCAGCTGTGCCGCCGCCGCCTCCAGCCGTTTATCCTTCAAACGCATCGATATCGCCCAGCAGGAGCTGTTTAAGGAGGACCTGCGTCTAATCCTGCACCCCCTGACTCCACAGGGCCCCTCCGGCAGGTGCTGGTCTGGACTTCACCTCCACCCGTGTGATCCCAGCCCTGTCCTGCTGTCTGGGTCGTCGTCCTCGGGGCACATGACCTTTCACACTTGTGTACACTGATTTATACAAAGACCACATTCAGATCTGATCGCACGCGATCTGGTTCAGCGGCGTCCCGTCTGACTGATTACACATGACTGCAGGGCTGATCGATACACCGCGGCGCTGCGAGGGAGCAAACGCGCTAACGTGAACATGTCAGTGCTCCCCGACACAGCGACGCACAGCTTAAAGTGTCCATCAGCAGATATTTCATTTCTGATATTTGAACAGCAGCCAATCAGATTTTTTCATATTTGGATAACAGCCGTCACAGAATCCATCTTTACTTTACAGTCTGTGTGCCTCGAGTCAGCTGAGCTCTGCTGCGCTCACGGACACCGGAGATAGGAATCAGCTGTTGACAGCTTCCTGTTTGTGCGCCCATAAATCACCAGTCAGCCGCCCGAGCGGCGGCTCACCTCTGTGGCCCGGTGACGCAGGATTAACCATCAGAACCACCAAAGAGTTTTTAGTGAGACTGGTATCACTGGGGTCGCCTCCCTGCCAGCGGACGCGTTTATATTAAGCTGATCAGTGAGATGAAGCTATACGGTGTGACCACGTGTGTGTGTGTGTGTGTGACCACGTGTGTGTGTGTGTGTGTGTGTGTGCGAGTGTGAGTGTGTGACCACGTGTGTGTGTGTGCGTGTGTGTGACCACGTGTGTGTGTGTGTGACCACGTGTGTGTGTGTGTGTGACCACGTGACCACGTGTGTGTGTGTGTGTGACCACGTGTGTGTGTGTGTGTGACCACGTGTGTGTGTGTGTGTGACCACGTGTGTGTGTGTGCGTGTGTGTGTGACCACGTGTGTGTGTGACCACGTGTGTGTGTGTGTGTGTGTGACCACGTGTGTGTGTGTGTGTGTGACCACGTGTGTGTGTGTGTGTGTGTGACCACGTGTGTGTGTGTGTGTGTGACCACGTGTGTGTGTGACCACGTGTGTGTGTGTGTGTGAGTGTGTGTGTGTGTGTGACCACGTGTGTGTGTGTGTGTGTGACCACGTGTGTGTGTGTGTGTGTGTGACCACGTGTGTGTGTGTGTGTGTGAGTGTGAGTGTGTGTGTGACCACGTGTGTGTGTGTGTGTGACCACGTGTGTGTGTGTGTGTGTGAGTGTGAGTGTGTGTGTGTGTGTGACCACGTGTGTGTGTGTGTGTGTGTGTGTGACCACGTGTGTGTGTGTGCGTGTGTGAGTGTGAGTGTGAGACCACGTGTGTGTGAGTGTGTGTGTGTGTGTGACCACGTGTGTGTGTGTGTGTGTGTGTGTGTGTGTGTGTGTGTGTGTGTGTGTGACCACGTGTGTGTGTGTGTGTGTGTGTGAATGTGAGTGTGTGTGACCACGTGTGTGTGTGTGCGTGTGTGAGTGTGAGACCACGTGTGTGAGTGTGTGTGACCACGTGTGTGTGTGTGTGTGTGAGTGTGTGTGAATGTGAGTGTGTGTGACCACGTGTGTGTGTGTGTGTGTGTGTGTGTGTGTCCACGTGTGTGTGTGTGTGTGTGTGTCCACGTGTGTGTGTGTGTGTGTGTGTGTGTGTGTGTGTGTGTGACCACGTGTGTGTGTGTGCGTGTGTGAGTGTGAGACCACGTGTGTGAGTGTGTGTGACCACGTGTGTGTGTGTGTGTGTGAGTGTGTGTGAATGTGAGTGTGTGTGACCACGTGTGTGTGTGTGTGTGTGTGTGTGTGTGTGTGTCCACGTGTGTGTGTGTGTGTGTGTGTCCACGTGTGTGTGTGTGTGTGTGTGTGTGTGTGTGTGTGACCACGTGTGTGTGTGTGTGTGTGTGTGTCTGTGTGTAGTGAAGTACCATCCCTTGGAGCAGGGTAACTGAGAGGCCCCCTGATCGTGTAAAGCAGACGATGGAGGCTGAATGGAGGTTGGTTGTTGGAGGCTCCGCCCCCTTGGGCCTGTGACTGTTTCCAGCTGAAGTGTGTTGCATTAATGCACGGCGTGTGGAGCGAGCTCACAGCTAATCCACGCTGTAATCGATCTGCAGGGCTCAGATTTGGGCGGCACGGTGACACGTCTGTTAAGCTCTGTGAAATCCTGATGTCACGGCGCCTGAAATCGGCTCTTTGTGTTCTCCTCTCATTTGATGCACGCCGGGAACACGAGGGGAAGCTCGCCAAGCAGCTCCTGGCTCCGGTACAGATCTGCTTCCTATGATTTTGGAGGTGCTGGAAAGAGCCACGAGTGGCTGTTACATCCTCCATGCCTCGAACACAGATACACAAAGAGAAGCGTTTGGCATCGAGCTTCCTGCAGTCTGTGAGCGACAGGACTGGACTGATGTGAGCTTCATCTCTGCTCATCTTCATCATTACAAACAGACTGTAGATGATGATGACGACACGACTGAGCAAGGCTCTGGAGAAAGACTGTTTTTATAATGTTGTATATCTGTTGGTGGACCGCAGACACACCATGTGACGTGAATCATGAAAGCTGTCACATGAGGTAAAAGACTCCATGTGATGAAGCTGCATGCAGAGGACTGACAGCCACAGAGCTCTGATTAAATGAAAGGCTGCAAACGTGAGCAGACACTTAGAGCTCAGCACTGAGTCAGCCTGTCGCATGATTGGCTGGCAGCAAGAGAGCTTCAGAGGAACATTAGAGTGGTTCTGAAGGGTGACCGTACTTACATTTTTACAGAGTGAAAATCTGCTGCGACGGACAGGTGAAGCCTCTGGATGCTCAAGTGACAGCAGCAAAGCAAACAGGAAGTCAGGAGGCGGGGGTGCACCCCCTCAGACGTCCTGCAACAGCAAAACGATAAAGTTTAAAAGGACCAAAACATTTGTGCTTCAAGCTTTGAGCAAACATGACGAGCTGCTTTTAACAGTCTCTGTGGTGTTTTGATTGCAGACGCCTCATCAGGACGGACCTCTGGCTGTGTACCATGGACCAGCCCAACACATCAACCAATCACAAGAGAGGACAGTGAACCACAGCTTGATGACCAATCAGTGCAGCTCGCTGCATGAAGACATCCTGACATTAAAATTATTGCCAGCTTGGAATAAAAACACTCACAAACACTTTCCTGAAACCTGCAGGTCAACACACAAAGTACCTGCAACATACCAACAACATGCCTGCAACACAACTGAAACACACGAGCAACATGTCGACAACACACTTGTAATACACCTCCAACACATGTTGAACACACCAACAACACATGTCAATCAAACCAGCAACATGCCAACAACACCCCTGCAACACACCTCTAACACGACTCCAACACAAGTGAAACACACCTGCAACACACCTGTCACACGCCTGTCACACGACTGAAACACCCCAGAAACACGCCTGCAACACGCCTGAAACACGCCTGCAACACATCACCTTTTAGCTGAATCAGTGCAGTACTCTTTAACACTAGCAAGAAAGCAATGTATTTATAAAGCACTTTCAGGTGCTGTACACTTGATACATTAAACAAGTTCAAAAAAGAAATAATATAAATAGAGGAAACATATCATCTTTTTTTTTTTAAATAATTCAAATAATATTTAAAACAGTAGAATTGGCACAAATAGCAAAAGCAATAATAAAATAGTATAAAATGATAATTAGAATTGAGCTTCCTCTTGGACCTGGGTACCTCAGCTGAGGCAGGAAAGGCTCCGCCCCCTCTGAGCTTCCTCTTGGACCTGGGTACCTCCAGGAGCAGCTTGTCAGCTGGCCTGAGAGACCTGGGGGGTGGGTAAGGACGAAGAAGCTCAGAGAGGTAAATTGGGGCAAGACCGTTTAAGCCTGGGGTGCCAAACGTACGGCCCGCGGGCCGGATCAGGCCCACAAACGGGTTTAATCTGGCCCGTGAGATGATTTTGTAAAGTATAAAAATGAGCAGCAATTTTTCAATAAAGAAACTGCTGTTCCAATTGTGTCCATTGGATGGCGCAATAGCAATTATGAGCTACTTTGTTTTGCCCGCGAAATTTAAACCCGATGTGCTTTGGCACCCTCATTGGCCCAATATGTCTCTGTCAAAAAGAGAAAAGTGGCTGCAGAGTGTTCCAAGAAAAATGGTCATCCTATTTATTCACGGAAGTGAAAGCTGTATGCTTGGTGTGTTCCCAGCATGTTGCAGTGCTGAAAGAATATAACCTCCGTCGCCACTACGTGAGTCTTCATGCCGACAAATATGACAACTTTTAAGGACAGCGGAGAAGAGAGAAGGTGAATGAACTGTTGGCGGGTCTGAAGAAACTGCAGTCTGTGTTTACTCACAGCCGAGACATCAGTGACGCTGCAGTGAAAGCTAGCTACCTCGTTGCTAACGAAATTGCACTAGCTTCCAAACCATTTAGTGAGGGTGAATTTGTAAAAACATGTATGATGAAGGCATCTAAGATTGTGTGCCCTGCAAAGTGCCAGGCCTTTGCAAATATCAGCCTGACAGGAAACACAGTTGCCGACAGGATTTCTGATCTTTCAGCGGATTTGGACAAAAAAATAGTCATTTATTGTGTTTTCAGTTGCAATTGATGAAGGCACATTACAGATGTTGCACAACTGGCAATTTTCATCCGCGGAGTTGATGACACATTGACCGTCACCGAGGAGTTCGTGGAGTTGGTACCGATAACAGATACAGCGACCGCAGCTGATATTTTCACCGCACTCGTCGGCGCGTTGGACAGGGTCGGAGTGGACCGGTCCCGCGCTGTCAGCCTGGCTACAGATGGTGTGCCCTCAATGATCGGGAAGAAAGCAGGCGTTGTAAAAAGGTTCAGAGATAAAGTGCAATCTGCAAATGGAGGACGTGGTTTTTGGACTTTTCACTGTATTTTGCACCAGGAGGCTTTGTGTTGCAAGTCACTGAAAATGGATAACGCCATGAAGGTGGTCATCCAAACTGTTAATTTCATCCAGAAGCCTCAAGCACCGTCAGTTTGACAGTCTTCTCAGAGAGAAAGACCACATCTATGGCCTGCCATACCACACTGCGGTAAGATGGCTGAGCCGAGGTGCTGTGCTGAGGCGTTTCTTTGATTTACGAGAAGAAATTGAACAGTTTATGGAAGAAAACTGGAAACCAGTGTTAGAATTTCATTCTGCAGAATGGATGCAGCACCTTGCATTTATGGTGGATGTTACAGAGGACCTGAATAACTTGAACAAACAGCTGCAAGGACGCAACAAAGTTGTCACGCAGTATCATGACAGCATTTCAAGTTGAAGCTGTTATTGTGGGAGACGCAGCCCACCGGTGGTGATGCAGCTCACTTCCAAAGTGTTGCGGATATGAAGCGGTTCAAAGATAAAATAACGGGACTGTTACTACTTTGAGCAACGATTTCAGATTTTTGGTGAACTGGAGAAAGACTTCAAAGTTTTGTGCTCGCCGTTCACCGTGAATCCTTTTGATCTGCCCGTCAGCATCCAACTTGAAATAACAGACTTGCAGCGTGACTCGGATTTGAAGGGCAAATTTGCTGCAGCTGACTTGAACACATTCTATCAGAATCTCCTGCCTGGTTACCCCAACTTGACGCCCTCGCTGCAAAACTATTGTGCATGTTGGGAACCACGTATCTTTGTGAGCAAGTTTTCTCTGTAATGAGCATAAATAAAACAAAACTGCGCTCAAGGCTCACGCACAGGCACTCGAATCACATCCTGAAGTTAGCTGCTGCTCAGGATGTGAAGCCTGATATTGATGAGCTGGTGAAAGCTAAAGATGCCAGGTATCAGGAGTCACATAAACGATGCAACCCCACTGAAAGTGCTGCATGAGACACCCTGATGTACTTCTGTGATCTGTGATATACTTCTGTGAATCACTGAGGCGCTGTGTGCTTGTTCTTTGTCCTCAGGATTTTCAAATAACTTGAGGTGTTTTATGATTAATAGCTACTGTATGTTGTGCCTGTACTACTTTGAACACAGGCTCTAGCTTTATTTTTATGTTGATCGTATTAAAACAAAGAAAACAATCTGAAGTTGTTGTTTTTAAGTTATATACACAATGATTTTACCAGTCCGGCCCACTTGAGAATAGACTTCTCTCCATGTGGCCCCTGAACTAAAATGAGTTTAAGACCCCTGCTTTAAGCATTTAAAAACAAACATGAGAATTTTAAATGAACTGTGTTCACACCGAACGTGATAAATCACAAAACATAAATCTTACATAAAACATTTTGTAATTATACAGGCAGCCAATGGAGTGAAGCCAGGATGGGAGTTATGTGCTCTCTTTTGCGAGTTCTGGTTAAAGGTCGTGCAGCAGCATTTTGGACCAGCTGCAGACGAGAGAGAAGATGCTGACTAACTCCACAATACAGCACATTACAGTAATCCAAACGAGATGGAATAAAAGCATCGATTACGGTTTCAAAATGCAGCCTGGATAAAGTAGGTCTTATCTTTACCAAGCGCCTTAAATGATAAAAACTGGACTTGACAGTAGCCCTAATTTGACTGTCTAATTTAAAATCACTGTCCATCTTAAAACCCAGGTTAGTAACAACAGGTTTAAAATACACAAGGTTCACAAGGTCCACTAGGACCAAATAGAATCACCTCAGTTTTGCTTGAATTACATCTTAGAAAGTTTAGGGACATCCGAGATTTAATGTCTTCTAGAGATGCTAGAAGTGGCTTAATAGAGAAGGCATCGTTCTGCTTCAGAGGCAGATCAATCTGACAGTCGTCAGCATAGCAGTGGAAGGGTAATCCATGCCTTCTGAGGATGGTTCCCAGGGGCTGTAAACATAATGAAAAAAGCAGAGGCCCTAAAATTGAGCCCTGTGGGACCCCAGACTGAAAGGCAGCAGAGGAGGACACATACCCTGAAAGGTTAACACTAAAAGTTCTGTCAGAAAGATAAGACCTAAACCATTTCAAAGCAGTACCACGAATGCCTGCAAGATGGTGCAAGCGAGTCAGTAAAATGTTGTGGTCTACAGTGTCAAAGGCAGCTGTTAGGTCAAGAACAACACGATTACCAGAGTCACAGGAAAGGAGGATATCATTAAAAACCTTTAAGAGTGCTGACTCCGTGCTATGAACGTTTTTAAAACCTGATTGGAAGACCTCTGGGACACCACTCTCCTTTGGTTGCAACCTTCTCAATGAAAAACACATAAAATCATCAGAGAGGCCTCCAAGCAGCCACTTTGTGGAGCATTTAAGACTGAGTCAGTAGAGTTAAATAACACGTGGATTGTGACTGTTGGAGGAAATGATCTTAGAGAAATATTTTCTTTTAGCCTCCTTGACCGTATCCTGATAGAGGCGCCAGCAGTCCTTTAGGATTTGAAGAGACACCTGCAGTTTGTCCCTCTTCCATCTGCGTTCAGCTCTACGACACTCCCTCCTCACAGCCCGAGTGGCGTCGTTAAACCAAGGGTCCGTTTTAGCCTTGGGCTGCCTGGTTATTAATGGTGCCACAGAGTCCAGAATGGTTAGGCAGTACGATCAGCGGGGAACTGGGCAGCAGTGGAAGGGTTAATAATCCGACAGCGGCGAACAGGAGCGCTGGTTTGAACTGTAGTGCGTGAAAACGCAGCATCAAATAATACAGCCATATGGTCAGAGAAGGCAGTGTCAGTCACTTCCATGTTAGACACAGGTAGACTGTGCGACAGGACCAGGTCCAGTGTGTGTCCGTGTTCATGTGTGGGACCAGGTACGGGCTGGACCGGATTAAAAGAATCAATGAGGCTTAAAAACTCCTTCACCTGAGGTTTGTCAGGGCAGCAGACATGGATATTAAAACCCCCACAATAAGAACGTAGTGGGCATATGATTAATGGTGCTGCGTGTGGCGGGCTTTAAGGCTCAGCTCAGATTTAGACAGAGGAAGATGAAGACAGAGGCCGAGAGCTACAGCAGAGTTCAGCCTCACATTGTTTTTGTCCAGATTTGGATTTTAAAGGATTTGATTCTAGGACATTCCCAGCTGGAGTTTGTGCTCTAAAGGAACGCAGTCAGGGTTTAAGGGGGAAGTTTGAAGGCAAACTCAGGACGCAGTAACACGATTAAAGGAAGCTCCTCGTGTAAAACAAAGAGGCTCCCCTGGTGCCGCTCAGCGAGCATCTGCAGCTGATTGGATTTGTTCAGGATCGATTCTCTGGAGGATTCTGCTCTCGGCTGGTGGCACGAGTCCAGATCGAAGGAAATCTTATCAGCTGCCATTAGGCCCGAGGCCCATCGCTCGGCTCATTTCGTTCACAGAGAAATAAAACAGTGAGGCAGGAGGAGGAGCTCCCTGTGGATGAACAGAGCTGGTTTCTCAGGAAGAGGAACTCAGTGGCGTGTAGCCTGAGCACAGCAAGCGACTGCCTGCTCACAAAGAAAAGTGTCCGTGCTTGTTAGCAGAAGTTCTGCACGAGCTAACTTCACCTAACGAGCTAATAGGAGCCATTAGTGGGCTCCAATTAGAGGAATCCCTCCTAACGAGGTCAGACAGATCAATAGCACAGGGAGAGGAGTCGCGTATCAACACCTCTGCAGGCTTTCAGCCTCACTCCTAGCCTGCTGGTTACCACGGTTACCAACACGACCTCTGACACTGATCAACAATTCCTCGCAGCTCGTTGTCCCATCTGTGCAGCGAAGTCATCTTTAACATCACGCAGTCTGAAACCTGTAGCTCCACCAGGCGTGGAGGAAGGTGAGGGAGGTGGGTCATGTGACACAGACAGAAACAGACTGAGCCAGTCAGACCTCAGCGCACACGCCCAGACTGGGGTCAGAGGCCATTAGGTCACTACACGATGGTCACTCGTGTAGAACACCTCAGACAGAGGCTGCTGCACCAAAAGCTTCACTGTGATTGCTCTGGTTCGAGCAGGTTGCCTTGGTCACCGGCAGTCAGCGAGGAAGGCGACTTCTCTGCATCTCCACGTATCTCTGACCTGCGACCCATCAGTTACCATAGCAACCTCACAGTGGGTGTCGGTGCAGTACTGTACGCCTGTTATAGCACACGGGTAACCATCGCGAACCTCCACCGACCACCCACCAGCTGGTTGGAGAACATCTGTGAGGCTGTGGCACCGCTTCAGGAGAAGTGTTGGCACAAAGGAGCCTGCTGAACGTTAGTCCCCGCCCCCGCCACGGCCCGTGACCTCAGCGCTAACAGCGAGAAGAACAGCTCGACTGGCCTCCTCGTTCACACGCTTCGCCTGCCTTTACACCACCTAGCTGTCCATCTATCCAGTCATCCACCTATCCGTCCATTCATCGACACATCCACCCAGACATCCACTGCGAGCTCGCTGAGATCTTCTGATGTACACTTCAAACAGACTGATCAATAATCTATACCTGCTGCTGTAAACAGGCTCTCTGATTGGCTGCGGTCAGTGTCCTCTGAGCTTTGTTTTCATGTTTGCTGCTTTGTTCCAGTTTCAGTCATTCAGCAGATTAATCCTCTCAGCAACAAATCTGATCCTCATCATCCTCATCCCCATCTCACACGCACACACACACAGACACACACGCCTGTCCGACTCTAATCCCACATGTGATCGTTTGCTGAGGTTAATCCTCGCGTCTGCCTCTGCCGTCCACTCTGATGGATTTACTTTCATCCCTGCGTTGACATCTCATTACTTCCTCATGCTCAAGTCCCGCCTCTCTCCTGATGACATCGGTACCGTTTTACTATGGCGCTCAGGTGAGTTTTTAACACGGGGCACGTTTAGCTTCATGTCTGTGATTCGTATCAGCAGTTACACCACAACATGTTTCAGGCACCACCACCACCGCCGCCACCCCTACATCATCTAAGACCTTCCAAAAACCTTCAAACAGGGGGCGGGGTCAGTCATTAGAAAGGAGGACCCCACAGACCAGTTCCTGTTTTCCTTTGAACACCAACACTGACATTCTTTATCATGAACCTGAGAGGTGATTTGTCTTATCAGCAGCATTCACGAGCTGGTCTGAGCTAGTTAGCCACAGGCTAACATAACATTAGCCACAGTAACCAAGGCGACCATGACAAACACGCCGGTGACAACTATCCTCAGTCTCAGACCTGTAAACCTGTCAGCCAGGTGAATACAGGCGTTTTAAACAAGCTAGCAAAGCCAAAGTGGCTAAAGCTAAAGCTAGCTTAGCCACGGGCCTCGGTATGAGCAACGGATCAAAGCAGTGAGGAGGAAGACAACAGAGAGCAGTGAGGAAGGCTGGATGTCCGGCTGAAGGTACCGACCTGCTGGTTGATAACACGCACGTGCGCACAAACACACACCCTGGGCAAAAACATCAGAGCACACCTGAGCTCAGCTCACTCCGTGCCGCCAACCTCACAGTTTTCTCACAAATGACATCACATCAGTCTCAATCCAACGACACGCTGCACACCTGGCTGTCCCTCACCTGCACACAGGTGTGGGCGTACCTGCAGCAGTCAGTGAGACGGTGTGTTTGTAGTAACGCTGAACATTAGGGCAGAGGACCAGGTGGAGCTGCAATTGCTGCAATCAAACATGCACTTCCTGTTTCTCATGACACAGAAAAGGGCGCACAGGTACGCACTCCTAAGCTGCTGCAAGCTCATTTTCAGTGCTGCGTTTCATTCAAAGGTCAAAGTTCAAGTCACAGGAAGGAACATGGAGCACAAACACACAGAGGTCAGAGGTCAGAGCTGGAGAATAGCGTCACCAGCAACAAATGACATCAACTTAATTGGAGCTTCCTCCTGAGGCCAGCAGGTCAAAGCTCGGATGCTGGCGGTGGCGCTCAGACCAGGAACGACGGTGCCTGTAGCTGGGTCACAGGGTCAACTTCACAGAGGTCAAACAATTACCAACATGGCAGCTTACCGCCGTCCGTGGGGGGAGGGAGAGAGCCCAGCTGGTCATGTGATTGGTCAGTGGGCTCTGATATTACTGCAGTTAGAAAGGAGGGGGTCGGGGGGCTGGACTGGAAATGCTTTTATTTTTAGATCAATCACTGATTGGACAGCAGGACCTTTGCCCACGTGACCATTGACCTCAGTCCACTAAGACAACAGGTCCAAACAGGTCCATTAAAGTGACATAAAAGCAGAAAGATCAACAGTGATGTCACAGCATTTTTTTTAATCTGGACATACTGAAGGAAAGACTCCAGAAACCATTTCTAATGTCTCACATTTAAACCGATTCATCGAGTTAATCAAATAATACTGATAGTAATCATAATCATCGAGTGCCTGGAGCGACTGGTGGGCGTGTCATTGTGATTTGGTGCTGCCTCTGAACTGAGCATGCTCAGATCCCGTCATCCATCATCTTAAATAACAGCCTAACAGCAGCACCACGTGGTTTTCCTCGCCGCCCGCACAGACGGGCCGGTTGGATGTGACGCCGCAGGAAAGCACACAGGCTGCTCCGCCAGACGTTTCCGTCTCTGCCGGACTGACCGGAAAGACGCCTGAAAATGGATCCAAAAGCTGAGCCGGGCGCCGAGCTGACCTCACAGGCAACGACCGCTCACACTCACCTGTGCCACGACACGCTCCCGCCCAGGTGAACACCACATGACCCGCCCACCACGACCAATATCCACCAATGTTTGATGTCCAAAAGGAAGTCGACTTACAGTGTAGCCACACACACACAGACACACACTCACCCTCCTGCTGGCCAACATCTCTCAGACTAACAAGCTCCTCTCGACAGCAGCGATAACAAAGACAGATCGTCTGATGACAACACTGAATGTCATCGTGTGTGTGTGTGTGCGTTTGTGTGCGTGCACGTGTGTTGACCACACACAGTGTGACTCACTGAGCTGTTCGCAGTAAATGACTTTGTGCTCAGGAGGAGATTCATTGTGTTTTTAAGCCTCGCCGCGTGGCGCTCACATATTCCACTCTTTCCATCAAAATGCAAACTGAGCGGCGGTGGCTCGCCGCAGCCCGCCTCCCTCGCTCTCGTTTTAAAGGCCAATTTATTGGATTCACAAAAAGCCCGAAATAATCACTCATTGTAAGGCTAAAAGGCTCATCACAGAGTCCAATCATCCAATAAAATAAATGTGGTTCATAATTGCCGTGGAAATGCAGGCGGCCTCACACAAATGAAATCTCATCACAGCGAGCGTCCTCGCAGACCGCCGCCGCCCGCTGAACACCAGACAGTCTGCAGATTCTTCAGTGACAGCGTTACGCCTTCGTTACTCTGCCCATGCTCACGATGCCTCGTTGGTGGCCTCTGACACTGAGCGGTCACCAACAGGTGGAGCTTTTCTGGATTTAGACAAACTGAAGCACAAACCCATCTGACCCTCGAGGTCACCTGACCTTCACCTGCGACCACACGCGTTTCCTGCTGCTCGTTGCTCTGTGGCTGTTTTTCAATCGACTCAAACACTCGAATTCAAACCTCAGAGCTTCAAAGGGACGCACACCAGAGACTTTCATTCATACACAACACCAACAAAACAAGAAGAAGAGAGCACTGAGCGGGCAGACATTCACCCAGGTAACACAAGTGTTTCAGTGTGTGTCAGCGCACACCTGCAGGTGAATGAGGAGGTCTGTCCACGCCCACCACGAGGCAGGATCTGCTGTTAGAGCTGCAACCAGCCAGGAGATGCATCTCACTGTGTACCTCCCACTCACTCACACACACACGCACGCACACAAACACACACACATGCACACACACACATGCATGCACACACAGGCAATGAAGGCTACACAAAGGAGGAACAATCGCCTGCCAAACTGTGCCTACACACACACACGTTTGTACATGTATCTCTCTGAGGACCTTTGTTGAATGAATTCATTTCTCCTCATTTCTCCACCCGTTACAGCAACACACCCACCCCGCCCTCTGAGGCCACACTGCTGCTACATGAGCCTAGCTGCACAGATGTGCACCACAAAACAAGCCTGCAGCCAACCACTGCGAGAACAAGAGCTGCTGTGATTGGCTGCAGAAATGAAAGAAAAGCAGCGAACAGCACAAACATCATGACACGCAGACCGGTCAGTCTGCAGACCACATGTGAAGATTACAAATGATCTTCTTATGGCCTCTGACAGTGGACTCATCTCTGTGCTTGTCCTGCTAGACCTCAGTGCAGCGTTCGATACTGTCGACCATAATATCCTATTAGAGCGATTAGAACATGCTGTAGGTATTACAGGTACTGCACTGCAGTGGTTTGTATCATATCTATCTAATAGACTCCAGTTTGTGCATGTAAATGGAGAGTCCTCTTCACACACTGAGGTTAATTATGGAGTTCCACAGGGTTCAGTGCTAGGACCAATTCTGTTTACATTATACATGCTTCCCTTAGGCAGTATCATTAGAAGACATAGCATACATTTACACTGCTATGCAGATGACACCCAGCTCTATCTGTCCATGAAGCCAGATAACACACACCAATGAGTTAAACTGCAGGAATGTCCTAAAGACATAAAGACCTGGATGGCCGCTAACTTTCTGCTTCTTAATTCAGATAAAACTGAGGTTATTGTACTCGGCCCCGAAAAGCTTAGAAATATTAGGGCTGCGCCATATTATACCGTTCACGGTAATACCGGTATAATGTTAGGCAACGATAGGAAAATGAAATATCGCGATAGAATATGAGTAAAACGCGCATGCGCAGCGCCTTTGTTTTCATACGCACATGGCCGATTGTTGAGTGAAACAGATGAACCAGAATTGGTTTGTAAAAATGGTGCAACTTCAGTGATGTGGAACTGGTTTGGTGTTTGTCCGTCAGATACACGACAAAGCACATTTTTTTGCAGAACATGCAAGCGGCCGTTGTTATTGTCGTATTTGTCGGACTAAGATGCTCTTAAATCTGGGTCCTAAACTCCGTATGTTTCAGGTCAAACAACACTGCAGCATCACTGAAAGTTAAAAACTGTCTAAATTCTTTCATCTTTAATAAAACGATCAGCATTGCTGCTTTACCAGGTGTAACTATGAAGTTTAACTTCCAGGCATCCATGAAAACAAAACTTATTACATTTAACGGAGTTAGAAGTTAGCAGGAAGCTAGCGGAAGTTAGCTCGCTAGTTTCGCTAGTTACCTAAGCATGATATAGCATGTTCTGACTGAGAGATTTCTAAAAAAATTCAAACGTACAGCTCTGCTATCACTTCCAACATAAATGAAGACAGGAAACTAAACAGCAGTGACGTTTGTAGGGTTACTGAAGTTGGGCTAGCTGGTATATAATGATGTGCTACCTGATCGCTAGCGACACAGCTATGTTAGCATAACATAAACAGTGAAGCTGGAGGACGAACACTAACACTTTTCCACTTATAAAAGTTAACGTGAAGGTTCTTCATGGTTAGAGACAAATGCAATCACATGGCAGGATGCTGTAAAGGGACCAAACTTCAGTCAGGAGAACAACTGAGATAATCCATCCACAATACGAGGTTAGTCATTAATATACTGCAACAACATGGGAATAGAGCAGCTGCCAGAGAATTCAACATTAATGAATCAATGGTACAGAAGTGGAGGAAGCAAGAAGAATGAGTTTAATAAAGTTTGATTTATCTGACTGCTTTGTTTCGCTTAATGTGCCTTATAATCCCGTGCACCTTGTGTTCCGAAAAATACGTACTGCACACTGCAGTTTAATGTTGCAAAGCACCTCTTTTTAACTTCAGTGGATATTATACATGGTTATGCTCAGGATATGTCAGCCCATTTCTACTGGAAATGCCTTTTGGTTAAACTTTCAGCAAGGAATTTGCATTTGCACTGTTACATTTTTATAAAGCTTTAATGTACATAAAAACCAGCTTCTTGTTTAAGTGAAAATAAATGGAAGGTTTTCTTTTTGTGCTAGTAATGTTGTGGAGTTGTATTTTGTCTCGCATCAATTATATCGTCAGTTATATCGTTATCGCAAATTTTCAAATATATATCGTGATAAATATTTTTGGCCATATCGCCCTGCTCTAGGTATCTAACCAGAGTCTTACTGAGCCTGGTTCTGCTGGAGGTTTCTTCCTGTTAGAAGCGAGTTTTTCCTTCCTACTGTCTCCAACGTGTTCACTCATAGGGGGTCGTTTGATTACCTTGACATGACTGTTGGTGAGTCAAAGGTCAGGAATCCTCCTGTAGAAGTCTTACCATCGCCCCCTGCTGACCTTCAGACAGAACGCAGGTTTGAGGCTGTTTCTCTGTTACCAGCTGACCTGTGACGTCTCATGGCTGCAGTTGAGGTCACATGTGATTAATAATGATGTTCTGAGGCCTCTGTGAGCCAAACAGAAACTCTCCATATTCAATGATAACTGAGACTTTAGCTTAAAGCTGGTTTTTAAACACTGGTTCAGTCGTCGTACTTCCTCTGAGAAACAGCAAGAGGACGCAGCCTGACCTGCCTCCTCCCGTCTGATCCTCTATCTGCTCTCTTCCTGCCTCCCTCATCACTTCTGCCTCTGCTTCGTCACGTTCAGCTCTGACACGAGCAGACGCTCGGCCACTCCACAGTCAGAGCCCCCTGCCGAGCATGCTGGGATACCACGGCTGCCGTGGCAACGGAAAGACAGGCTCTGCGGGGAGGAGGCTGAAGGAAGAAGCGGCAAAGACGGATTAAAGTAAGACGAGGTCAGAGGAAGAGGAGGATGAGAGAAAACAGGCAGGAGAGAAGACGAGGTCAGAGGATGAGGGGATGAGACAGATGAGACGGCGACAGTCGGTCTAAATCAGATTACTGCTGAGATCTGACGACACAGAAGCTCTCTCTCAGGGGTTAATCTGCTCTCGGCGGGATTAGAGCGTCGCCTGCAGAGATCACCTCCATCTCTTTCTCTGAGACGTGAGCATCGAAGCTTCACAAAGACAAAGAAACCTGCAGTTCCCCAGACATCCAGCAGGGGCAGCAGTGAGTCAGTCCCCAGAGACTGCCATGTTAAAATAAACATATTTATTCATACAACAGCTGTTTGTGGGGGCGTGGCCCCATTGACCGTCAGGTGTATGGTGACACAGGTGGCTGTAGCTGCTAGCTGACGTGCGGAGTGTGTCTGACCAATAACACGGCTGCTGTGAGGTCAGAGCTGACAGAGCTCCTGAGCTGGTAACTGATAGGCCAACTCACTAACACTGAGGCTTTACAGAGCATGCCCATCTTTTATATACGGTGTACGGTCCAGACATCAGTTTAAACATGAACGTGATGAAGCTGTGGTGCTCAGCGTTGGATTACCATGGCAACGCTGATGCTTGGCCCTGATTTGCTAACACAGAAATGTGTCATCAAAGTTTGGACAGAAACACAGCAGTTTCCCTGAAATAGTGCAGTCGTGATTATTTGGCAGCTGCACCACTGCAGCTGTCCAAACAGATCCAAATGTAGGGAAGCGCCGTGATAACGGCCCGCCGCTATCAGTCTGTGCTAAGCTAGGCACAACTGTATATCTGCAGGAAACTGGGGGCTGCTGACACACCAGAGTCGCTGCAGCGTGCTGCTCCTTCTGGTTTCTCCAAGCGAAACACAAACGTCATTTTCTTGGTGAAACGTTGGCGTCTGCAGACGTCAGACGGCTGTAAATCCCGAGCCGAAGGCTGCAGGTTTCTCTGATCGTCGACATCGGCTCAGATTTCTCTCACAGTGAAAAGCAGAGTCCTGTCAGTGCGAGGAGAAGATAAAGAGTGCCGATGTGTTTTCCACCATCAGTCACTGACTCACGAGGAAGATCACGGGTGGAGCAGCAGCAGACACCTGACACCGTGAACCAGCAGTCCATCGTTTCTGACCGTTTTTCTCTCGGTCCCCGAAGCTTCTGAGACGAGGACGCAGAAAAGCCCCCCACCTGTGCGAGCTGCCTGCTGGCGCGATGCTGATTTGGGTCGTGTTCAGACAAGTTAACCTGGGAATTTCTCCATCTCGGCTCGGGTACAGCTCACCATCTGGCAGATTAGCTGTTAAAACTCAGTGAAGTGAAGTTAAGCGGTGCTGGCAGCCTCGCTGCCGTCACACTTTACATTCTGGAGGAGCGGGGACAAAAACGGGAACTTTTTCATTTGCTCCAAAAAGTGGATTTTTCATAAAAAGCTCAGTCGCTTTAATCACTGCGAGAGCTGCAGCTGCACACGCTCAGTCTGCAACACGCTTTTTAAATCCTTTCCAAACAGGCAGCGAGGGACTGATCTGTAATTTTACTTGATAACAGCGTGCTGGTTGGTTCATTTTGTCCTCTGCTGGGTTTTTGTTGCAGCCAACTCTTCTCTGCTGAAGATAACCATAAATATGCAATATTTACTGATTAAACTGAGCTCAGCCCCCAAAATACTGCTGCTCATTCATTTTCAGAGCACAGCCTGCATAACGACGAGCAGGCAAGTCGATTCCTTTTTCTACAACGATAAAGGCCCCAGGACGCTTCCCTGAGCAACACCACGAGCACGCAACAGAAATAACAAACACCAGATTCGACTCTTCTTTAACCTCAGAGCTCAACGTAACAGGCCCAAGATTTATCCTGTAAATGCAACTTAAACCAGCAGGGGGCGCTGCTCTGTCAGAAAACACCAACACGGCTAACATCAAGTTTAATCCAGTAAGTTTGTGTAAACTTGTGATATCCATGACGATAAGACAGAGAATATTACACAAACAAACCATTTCAAAAGCTCATCACCAAACCACACCAGCGCTCACCTGTACAGGTGAGAGAAAAGCCACAAACATGACAGCAAAAGCAAAGACATTTTCATGTCTCACATACCTGTTGAGGAGCGGTGGTCAGACACAGACGGCACATGGAAAAAGACAAAGAAACAGAGGTTAGTTTAAATGCAGCACAAATACAAAGAACGTCTCAGAACCAAAGCATGAAAACCTCAGAGCAGCTACGCGACAGCATCTCCACAGTCCAGCGACTTGTATGTTTAGTACTCGTTCATTTAAAAGGACGGCGAGCTTCAGGTTGGAGCTGCACGGCTGGCTTTAGCGCCTCAGGACAAACGTGACTCTTTTTAAGAAGACAAAGGCTCCGCCTCCTCGGCTCTCAGTGATTTTACTTAAAACCAGGCCGACGATGATGGCTGTGGAGCACTTTGGTCAATAAATGTTAAACTCGTGGCACAGAGCATCAGAAAGCAGTTTAGAGTGCAAACGTCTGAACAGCAGCAGCACTGGCCTCACACAGAAACAGGTCAGCAGAGATGCGAATACAGCGAGGCGCCGAGCGAGCGGCGGCCTCAAACTGTCAGAGAGCCGGCACAGCTCGGATCGCGCCTGACTGACAGCTGAAATCCGGAAACACTCCAACATTCGGAGGTTTTTCAGAAAGTGTGCGGTGAGCGTGCTGCAGTCTCAAACCACACACACACACACACACACACACACACACACACACACACACACACACTGAGGTGTTAAATGTATGCAGCTGGTGTTTCTGCAGCCTGTCAGGGCGCCGTGTCTCTCTGACACTTACACTGCTGAAACACCGAAACGCCGGCCATCACCGACTCTGCAGGACAGGACGAGGGCGTGTTCGCGGCTCTGAGGCTCAGAGCAGCGGTTTCCCTCACTGCACAGGTAAACTGCTTCATATGTAAGTTCATCGAGTCACACAGCCATAAACTAACGTCTGACCAGCTTATTATAACAATCAATCACAAAAAATAACATCTGACAGGTTATTGATGCTGCAGCTCAGCTTCACGCCGTACACGTGTAACGAGCTCCACCTCTGGGATCTCTCATGTTGTTCCTCACGCAGGCCGCTCTCGCTCTGCAGGCCTACAAACGTGTTGCCATGGCCAGTGGTTGCTAAGGACAAATGAGTATTCCCTGACTAGTTGATGAGTTTTATTTTGAAGGTGAACAGCTTCCATTTCTGGCTTCTGGTTGGTGTGTTTTGCACACAGGTCTGAGTCCTCCATGCAGTCACATCAATCACACGCAGCTCCGTCTTTCAGACCAGTGTAGGGTCACCGGCTCTTCTCTACCCCCCCAGCAGAGGCGGGGCTACACCCTGGACAGGTGGCCAGCCTGTCACAGGGCTAACACAGAGGGACACACACCTGTGGTCATTCTAGTTTAGGACCAGAGTCCTGCAGTTTTCTCCATTCATTAGTGTAAGCAAGCCTGCTGCTGTCAGTGTGTGTTAGTGCTGACAGTGTACGGCCGGGAATTTTATCCATTTCTGTTTACAACAGAACCATTAAATCCAGAACGAGTTCCTCACCAGGATCTACTCTGAAACACTACAGGAGCTGTAACATCTTCACTCGCTTCCTGTCCAAGCTCCTCGTTTATTCACACCATGAAACTCAAACTCACAGAAGTCTGTGGGGATGCAGGCCTGTGCACATGAGCCGCTCTTATTAAAAGCCATACCTGATGTTTGTAGCCGTATATGATCAAACAGTCTAACTGTGACTGTTCTGATGAAGCTGAGCGCCTCAAACAGCTGATTGAGCTGCACCCCCCATCTGCTGCTCAAAGATGCTCACTGACAGGAAAACAACAGAGCCAATGAGCCTAACAGCCATCATTGCAGCACTGTGTGTGATGATGACTGGCATCATGCTAATGAAGCTGACAGAGAAGCTAATGAAGGATGGAGTTTAGAACAAGGAGACGTGTCATTCCCAGCTCCACCTGTCGGGGGCGTGCTTTAGCCCAAACCAACCCTCTGAAGCTCGCCTAGCAGTGGAGGTGGGAGTCAAAGTCAGTCAGTGTGAGTCGTCCCTGTTCAGTGAGTGTTTTTCTCCAACACACCAACACTGAAAGCTGCCGTCACACAGAGCCAGGCTGCGGTTGTTAAAAACACATTCTTCCCCATCACTGCCAACGATAAACGCTGAGCAGCTTCCCGACCAGCCGAGCACGAGGATGTCACACTCTTACTTCCTCCAAACAGCTAAATTCACTCTGCGTTTCAGCTGAGGTCACATGACGAGCGTCAGCCGATGATTAAAGTCAGCACGGCAGCCAAAACGCGGCCTCCTCCTCCTCCAGGCGTCTGCATGAAACACTCAGGCTCACAGAGTTTTTTCTGCTCTTGGCTGTGTGTGATGTCACAGAGACAGGATATAGCCAGCCAATCAGAACAAAGCTATCAAAGCTATCACCTCCTGCTCCTGCTGTTACCATGGAAACAGTGGCAGACGATGAGCTGCACTAAGGGCAGTCATATGAAGAAGGATTATTCTGAACTGTGTGTGTGGTTTCAGACAGACAACTGACCCTGACGGACTCACAGAGACGCTGCTAATCAGAACCAAACTAAAACAAAGCTGAGCTGAGAGGAGGAGGAGTAGGTGGAGGAGGAGGTGGAGGTCCAAACTATAAAGTCAAAGCAGCGTTTCTCCTCCTCGTGCCGTCTGTGTGTGATCACAGGAAACAAAGACATGAAGAAGAAGCAGCGAGTCAGTGCTCACCTGCACAGCTGATCCAGAAACGGATCAATAAATCAGCTTTCTGCTGCGGGTCTGAGGTCTGCTGCTCCTCAGCAAATTAATCCTTAAGTCTCTGATCTGCTTTCCAGTAGAGCTGGGCGATATGAGATTTTTTCATATCACGATATGTTTTTTTCATTTCAGGCGATAACGATATCTATCACGATATCAGCCAAATAACTATATTTGTAAGATTTAAATGTGCCGTTGCTCACAATAAAATGTGAAATAATCAGCAGCTTGTTTTTATTAAAATATTTATTTCCCATAATAAGTTCAACAGGGTAGATGTACTTAAGGAACATGAGACTTTTTCAGATAAATAAAGGCAAATATTGCAAACTACACAAAAGGCAGCCGCTAAAGCGTTTAAGTTTCAAAATAGAACAAACGAAACAGACTAAACTGTCAATTCCACTTAGAAACAAAATATTAATTCTAAAAATAAATCTTAGTTTGTTTTACAGAATAACAGACAAAACTGACTAACTTTTGTCAATATCAAATAAACTGAGAACTAAAAGGAAATTCTCAATCTCTCCTTGTTGTATAGCTGAGCTTTTCAAACAGTTTTAACAGTTACTTTAGTCTGACAAAAGCCGAATGACGAATCAGTGCTTCCAGTCAGAGACCGAGGCTACGTCCACACGTACACGGGTATTTTTGAAAACGGAGATTTTCCGTTTTCGTTTTAAAAAATAATCCCGTCCACACATAAAGGCAGAAATGAAGGAAAACGCTGCTATGAACATGCCAAAGCAGCAGGTGGCGCTAGATTCCTCCATTACCCGCTGGCTGCTTCCCAAACAAACACACGTGCGGCTTGGCACTTGTGCTGTACGTAACAAGTCACACGACGTGACGCTGCGGCTGTGATTGGTTCGGCTCTGCGCTGCTTAATTTGGATTGGCTGACCTTTTTTTTTTTTTTTTTTTTTTTAAGAGGACAAGAGCGGCGAGGTCTATCGCGATAGCTTAATTTCTCTATCGAGTAAAAGTTATCTCGCGATACATATCGTTATCATTCTATCGCCCAGCTCTACTTTCCAGTAAAACCTTCTTCAGGTAAGAACACCTGTTTAAGCTGGTTGATGGAGTCTGACCTCTCTCCTGAGCTTGAATCTGCTCTTCCAGCAGGAAATGACTGGCTCTGATTGCACAGCTCCATCGTTTTGGCTTTCCTCGGTGTGTGCAGGTGTGTTTAAAGCTCTGTGCCGATGCTGGATTAACCCTATTATTCCAACATGCTCACATCTGAAAACTGCCTCTGTCTGCCCTCCAGCTTCTCCTCCTAGTTACCATGGAAACAGTTCTTGTTATTGTCAAAGGAGCTTGCAAAGAAAAGCGTCTGGACTTCTTTAAGTTGCTTGAAGACATTTCACCTCCCATCCGAGAAGCTTCTTCAGTTCTAAGAACTCTCCACCATTTGACCTTAGAACTGAAGAAGCTTCTCGGATGGGAGGTGAAATGTCTTCAAGCAACTTAAAGAAGTCCAGACGCTTTTCTTTGCAAGCTCCTTTGACTACGATGACCTGGATGACTGAGAACCTTCACAGACATAGTTCTTGTTATTGATATTTTGTACTTATGAAACGGTAAATAAAGCTTCCCTGAATCTGAATGACACACTGAGCCCGGTCCCCAGAACGGGACTAACGCACCCCCCCGGGTCCTCCGGTCTCATGTTGAGCAGCCTCCACATTGCAGCCCCATCGGCGTCGTCTCAGGAATAGATGAAGGAAAATTCCCCTGGAGGCAACATTCCTCACGGCTCCGGGACGAAGCAGAGCCAATCACAAAGAAGAAAAGGCCGAGGCTCTCAGATAAGCTGCTGCTCCGCCCCTTTAAGGGATAAATACCGGGATTCTGGAAAATCTGGAAAACTGCCTGGAAACATCTCAGAGGATGGCCGGGGGGTGGGGGGGTGGGGCTCAGAGTCTGAAACGTCACAGATAAATCAGCTGACTTTTACAGATGCTTTCTCACTGAGGACGCGCCGGGGGGGGGGGGGGTGCTGAGGGTCCACTTAAGCTAATTAATGGATCACCGTGCACATGCAGTGAGCGTGCACGTTGTGTTTTAAGGGGGCTTAAGTCTTCATCCATTAGACAAATGAAGGGTGGGAGCCTAATGGCAGCCACACACTCACACACACACACACACACACACACACAGTAATTTGTCTTGTGGACTCATCAGGACTTTTAACGTGATCGCGGTCTCTGAGGACAAAGTCAGATAAAATACAATAAATATGCAATCACATCCAAGGCAGGACAAACTCCTCTTCGCTGTGTTTCTGGAAGGCTGTGTGAGTTTGGTGTGGTTTGAAGTGTGTGTGTGTGTGTTGTGACGGATGAAGAACAGTGTCTCAGCATCCTCAGGTTTGTGTCTGTGCTGCTGAATACAGACATTATGATGTTCAACCAACCCTCACAGTTTTACTAGCGCTTGGAAAAAGCTTTACTTTTTAATATTAACACTCGATTTTATATCATTTCACTTTCAATGTGAAATAAATATGGTGTAGTGCCCCCGTGCCCCCCTTTGGACTCATCCCTGCCCACGTAAAACATGGCGTCAGCGAGCTGTGCCATTCAAACACGTTTGTGTTTAAACTATCATGTGAAACATTCAATGTTAGATGATCCCAGATCAACACAGCACAGTTATTCCTGCAGCCCGTCTGTGACACGTTCACGGAAACGAGAATCAGATTGGCTCTGTGACCTCGCCGCGTCTGAAACGCTCCCAGAGCTCATAAGTTTCTCTCTCAGGCTCGGCAGCAGAACAAGCTCGCGGCAAATTTTCAGCTTTTTCCATCTGATTGAAATATTGGCCCTTGTGATTAACCCCGCTGATATCCGAGAGGATTCCAGCTACCCACAACTCACTGCTGTAAGGGCGTGACGGCCCGGAGGAGCCTGATCTCTAATAAACGTGACGCGTACATCGTCTCTGTGCTGGAATAAGCCTGACGTGTAATCCTGTTTCAGGATGCTGCGCGGGGGGAGTCGACTTTTCTCAGCATCATATTTAGACCACTGAACTCACACGCACACACATGCACGTACGCACACTCACACACGCGCACACACACTGACAAACGCATCAGGAGCAGCACCAGGTTCAGCACCAGGTTCAGCACCTTAACCACGGACACTTTGGCACGCAGGCCGGAGCAGCCAGGGATCGAAACAGCGAGATCAGAGCGGTTTAATCAAGCGCTCGGCGAGTACCTGTGGGCGATCTTTGAAACGCCGCCGCCCCGTCCAAAGCGTGCCGGCATCAAATCCGGCTGATTCCTTGAAAAAAAACTCAATCAGTTCTTTTCCAGCTCATCTCACTGAGTTAGCTAAACCAGGCGTGCTGCGTTTACCTGTCGAGTCCAACACGACTACAATTACCCGAAGCTTCTGATAGGAGCTGCTCGTAACATGTGCATAGGTGTGCGTACGTACAGGTGTGTGTGTGTGCAGGCCATATTGTTGGCTGATGCTGGCTGAAAGGAAGCGAGGCTCTGCGCTGAGATTTCACAGCCTGATTTTGTTTTGTGATCTTTCAGAATATCCTGCAGCGACACTCTCACATCCACGCACTTTAAATAAAATCCACATTTCTGTCTTTGAGGCGATATCTGCCTGTGTCCCGTCACCTCAACGAGGCAGCAGCTTCTGCTTTGTTCCTGTATCCAGACCTAACATTGGACAGAACGCCTCGTGCTAACACGCCGACACACTCCATCAGTCTAATTCACTTCAGACCCTCGAAGGAAACTTCACTGCAGGAGCTGCGTGAAACCTCCACCGAGGCCTCCCTGACAAAATGAGAACGGTTACTCCCACACAAGCGTTTAGCTCCCAGAGTCTGGAGTTCCTCCTCAGCTCCGGTTTCTGGGTCAGACAGGAAGCACAAATTTGGGACACGGTGAAAAAACAAATGAACAGCACCCGTTTAAAGTGGGCCGGCTCCAGGCAAGCCGCCAGAGATCAGTCGCCAGAAGTCAGCCCCGGAGGTCAGCCGCCATCCTCCGTCCAAGCACCCCACCCCGCTTCATCGGAGGGTGACGGAGCAGACACGTGATGGAAACCAGGTCAAACACAGAGACACAGATTTACACCTTAGGAAGGAAAAACAGGCCGAAGTGGGACAGAGAGCACAGACACACCAAAACCTTTCAGGGGAAAGCTTCACACCTCCGCTTCTCTGCAAGAGAATAGAATAGAATAGAATAGAATAGCCCTTTATTGTCACTGTACAGGTGCAATGAAATTATAGGTGCTGTGCAGGAGTGACAAATAAACACAAACACTGAGGGGAACAAAGACGAGACTGACTACACAGTGAGGCTCTAACCTGGACGACCTCACACTGAGGTCAGAGTGGACAGGAAGGACATGACCTTTGACCTCCTCAGATCGTCACAGCTCACAACATGCCAGGGTTAACCTTACGTCATCATCAAACACCAGAAACACGAGTGCAAACGGCGACCTCGGCTAACACTAACGTTTAGTTAGCGGTTACCATAGCGCCCGCTGCTGTTTCTACTTTCAGTTTGAAGTCGTGCAGACACCCTCACACCTCAAACACCAACACAACACAACACCGCAAACACCAACATCGCAAACACCAACACAAAACAACAGCAACACAACACCGCAAACACCACAAACACCAACAAACACCACAAACACCAACACAACACCGCAAACACCAACATCGCAAACACCAACACAACACCGCAAACACCAACATCGCAAACACCAACACAACACAACACCGCAAACACCAACATCGCAAACACCAACACAACACCGCAAACACCACAAACACCAACAAACACCACAAACACCAACACAACAACTCAAACACCGCAAACACCAACACAACAACTCAAACACCGCAAACACCAACACAACACAACACCACAAACACCAACACAACAACTCAAACACCGCAAACACCAACACAACACAACACCTCAAACACCGCAAACACCAACACAACAGCAACACAACACCGCAAACACCACAAACACCAACACAACACCGCAAACACCAACACAACACAACACCACAAACACCAACACAACAACTCAAACACCACAAACACCAACACAACACCGCAAACACCAACACAACAACTCAAACACCGCAAACACCAACACAACAACTCAAACACCGCAAACACCAACACAACACAACACCGCAAACACCAACACAACAACTCAAACACCGCAAACACCAACACAACAACACAACACCTCAAACACCGCAAACACCAACACAAAACAACAGCAACACAACACCGCAAACACCGCAAACACCAACAAACACCGCAAACACCAACACAACACCGCAAACACCAACACAACAACTCAAACACCACAAACACCAACACAACAACTCAAACACCGCAAACACCAACACAACAACTCAAACACCGCAAACACCAACACAAAACAACAGCAACACAACACCGCAAACACCACAAACACCAACAAACACCACAAACACCAACACAACAACTCAAACACCACAAACACCAACACAACACCGCAAACACCAACACAACACAACACCGCAAACACCAACATCGCAAACACCAACACAAAACAACAGCAACACAACACCGCAAACACCACAAACACCAACAAACACCACAAACACCAACACAACAACTCAAACACCGCAAACACCAACACAACAACTCAAACACCGCAAACACCAACATAACAACTCAAACACCGCAAACACCAACACAACACAACACCACAAACACCAACACAACAACTCAAACACCGCAAACACCAACACAACACAACACCTCAAACACCGCAAACACCGCAAACACCACAGCAACACAACACCGCAAACACCGCAAACACCACAAACACCAACACAACACCGCAAACACCACAAACACCAACACAACACCGCAAACACCAACACAACAACTCAAACACCGCAAACACCAACACAACAACTCAAACACCACAAACACCAACACAACACCGCAAACACCAACACAACAACTCAAACACCGCAAACACCAACACAACAATTCAAACACCGCAAACACCAACACAACACCGCAAACACCAACACAACAACTCAAACACCACAAACACTAAGACAACACCGCAAACACCAACACAACAACTCAAACACCGCAAACACCAACACAACAACTCAAACACTGCAAACACCAACATAACAACTCAAACACCGCAAACACCAACACAACTCAAACACCGCAAACACCAACACAACAACACAACACCTCAAACACCGCAAATACCAACACAAAACAACAGCAACACAACACCGCAAACACCACAAACACCAACAAACACCACAAACACCAACACAACAACTCAAACACCACAAACACCAACACAACAACTCAAACACCGCAAACACCAACACAACAACTCAAACACCGCAAACACCAACACAAAACAACAGCAACACAACACCGCAAACACCACAAACACCAACAAACACCACAAACACCAACACAACAACTCAAACACCACAAACACCAACACAACAACTCAAACACCACAAACACCAACACAACAACTCAAACACCGCAAACACCAACACAACACAACACCACAAACACCAACACAACACCGCAAACACCGCAAACACCAATACAACACAATACAACACAACACCACAAACACCAACACAACACCGCAAACGCCAACAAACACCAACACAACACAACACCACAAACACCAACACAACACCGCAAACACCGCAAACACCAATACAACACAACACCACAAACACCAACACAACACTGCAAACACCACAAACACCAACACAACACAACACCTCAAACACCAACACAAAACAACACCAACACAACACAGCAAACACCACGGCGTGCTACCCCACAACACGCAGCACTGTCTGCTCCAGCTTCATGGCTGCAGAGGGCCAGTCTCAAACCGGTCTCACACTCATACACAAGCGCTTCCTGTACACTGAAGTGGTGTGTACAGGGCGGAGGTAGAAAACTTGTCCCGCTGGTGCTCAGAAAATAACCTGAAGCTGAACGTCCTGAAAACAAAGGAACTCACAAAGGACTTCAGGAGACACAGACAGGTCCACAACTCTCTCATTATAATTGGAGAACAGGTGGAACCTGTCTCCATCCATGAACTGGAGACTCGGCTTCGCACCCTTCATTCACCCATAGCTAGCCAGGCCCCTGTAGCTGGGGAAAGAGGGCGGCTGGGTGATGGTGACGAGGAAGCATAGTCCTAAACAGAAGCCCCAGGTACACCACCAACCCGTTCATGTGTCTAACCGTTTTTCCCCACTCGGCGACACACCCGCCGGGGGTCAAACTCTGGTAATTGGCGATTCTGTTCTCAGACATGTGAAGCTAGAGACACCGGCAACCAGCGTTCCAAAAAGGTATTTATTTTATTTGCAGATGACACAAATTTTTATTGCTCTGGAGAGAATTTGAACGATTTGGTTGAAATTATGACTTCTGAGATGTTAAGATTAAAAAAAATGGTTTGATGTAAATAAATTATCTTTGAATCTGACAAAAACGAAATTCATGATATTTGGCAATCGTGTAAAAGGAGGAAGTTATTATGTCCACTGATGGAGAATTGATTGAAAGAGTTACTGAATTTTGCTTTTTGGGTGTGTAGATGAAAATTTGACGTGGAAATCTCATATTGAGTATATTAGAAAGAAGATGGTTAAAAACATTTATATTTTGGGAAATGTAAGAGATTCATTAGACCACAAAACAATGCGCATTTTATATTTTTCATTGTTCTTCTCATACTTTAAGTTACTGTGTCGAAGTTTGGGGGAATACATATGAGAATACTACAAAACCTCTAAACTTATTACAGAAGAAAGTGATACGAATGATTCATAATGTTAAATATAGAGAACATACAAATAAATTATTTATAAAATCCAAATTATTAAAATGAGGAGATTTAGTGAAACTACGGACACTATTAATTATGTTTAAGGCTAAAAGTAATATTTTGCCTTCTAAGTTACAAAGAGTATTTTTAATGTGTTCGGGGGGAAATTTTATTTTAAGCATCAGCTAGCTAGAACTACACAAAGATTAATGAGGCCAACGGTTACGGGTACGACTGTGGAAGTGTCTTCATTATAATTTACAGAATTGCATAAATTTACATAGTTTTAAAAAGTGTTACATGTATAAAACAATAACTCAATATGAAGAATGTGAATGAAATTGGAGTTAATTGAAAAAGGATCCATTATTTTTTTGCCTCATTTATTTTATTTACTCATCTTTTCTCCTTGTTACTATGTGGAGTGGTATATTCTGATTGTAAATGTGTTGTTAGGACCGGAGATAAATGTTAATGTTAGTTTGTTCCTTGACTTTTGGTGCCCACTTGCAATATAAGTTGGATTGTAGAGAGGGGGCGGGGTTTAATACGAATATTTTCTTCTTCCTGCTGCTTTTCACACATGGTTGCTTTACTGACAGACAGTGTGGTTGGTTTGTCTGAAAGAACTAACTGTGGAAACTGTTGACCAAGTGTGAAATAAATAAATAAATGAAATGAAACAATATAAAGCGCCTTGAGGCGACTGTTGTTGTGATTTGACGCTGTATAAATAACACTGAAATGAATTGACCCACAACACCATCCCCCTGGTAACGAAGGCCCAGCAGCTCCACTTCCTCTGTGTCCTGAGGAAGAAGCTGTAGTGGTAAGACTACACACCTTTGGAGCGCAGACCCTTACTGGATTCAGTAAGGGGCCTGGCTAGACCCCCCATGCTAAAACCAAGTCCTAAAATGGCCTCCAGCCTGTCCGCAGCTCGGACACAAGCATTTCACTACTATGGGGTGGATGACTGAATGTAGTGTAAAGCGCCTCTATACAAATGCAGGCCATTTACTACATGTTGTACTCTGTATGATTGTGTATGTGACAATTAAAGCTTGCTTGAAGAATAACCTGGTATAACCAGCTGCTGCTGGCCTTCTACCTCCTCAGTGGAGCACCAACCACCAGGCATGCCTGCCTGGTGCTCAGGGGCCATGACTGACAGCAGGAAGGCTGTAGCCACGTGACCCTGGTAAGGACAGACACAGTCATACACCATCGGAGGCACGAGGGGTCATGAGGTTTAGAGCCTTTTTCCAGCCAGGCAGATAAAGACAGGAGGGACCGAGGAGGAGGTCCAATCTTTTTACATTTAATCCAAAGACAGACATGCAGCCCCACCCCCAACACCACCACCACCACCACCTGCTCACACACACACAGGATTAATCCTGCAGCCATTCAAAGTCCCACAATCGAGGACACGTCCACAGCAACAGTTTTATTGCCTCAAACCAGCAGGAAACAGACTTCATGAGCTGGCTTATCAAAATGAAACAAAAACACAAACAAAAGCAAAACCTTACTTCACAGGAGGTCAGGGGTCAAAGGTCAGAGGTCACCACGTAATCACAGAAATCCTGACTAACATAAAACACGCTGAGAAACAGATCGAATTCATGAGTGAAGGAGGGGAAGGGACCATCATCCATCATAACTGGAGATTTTCCTGCTGACACAGTCATCCTGGAGCCGGCGTTCCCAGTCAGCTGACCCCCAACATTTCGCTCTAACTGGGTCATTTCCTCAGCACCGCGAGTCGAGCCAGGCTTTGAGAGCACTGTCAGTGCTGTTGTGATTGGGGGCTGGGAGTCTCAGGCCCTCAGCAAGACAAAGATCAGATAATCGCTGCTGGCCTTAATCCCTGAGCAGAGAGAGGAGCCTTTATCTGCCAGCAGCAGAAAGGTAGAAGTATGGGAGGAAGACTTCCTGAGACTCGCTCCGAGATTCCTATGCTGACGTCCTCTGTGTCAGCAATAACTCACATTACTGGGAACGGTGTCACCGAAACATCAGTACAACGAGTACACACACACACACACGGACACACCTCCTCTCTGTAATCAATGATCGATCTCCACAGACTGAAGCTAACCGGTCGTTCCTCCTGTTGGGATCGGAGCACAAACGTAAACAGAGCCATATGTTGTTTGGGATTGGCTCCATCAGATAAATGCTGACTGCATACTGTGCAGTGATTGGTTAAGTCTGCTCCGTGTCACGGTCACTTATCACCTCTGGGGTGATGAGACTGGGGTTCTCATTGGGCCCAAAACATCAATAAGTAATAATTGGCGTGAGTGGGGATTACTTCCTGGGTGGTCCAGGTATTAGCCAGTTCCCATTCTTCCATGATCGAGTGCTTTCGGCTGAGACGTCCCGGCTCATTAATCAACAAAAGTCTCAGTCGAAGCTTCTCTTGATCTAGCGTTTCCAGCTTCACTGCAGCAGAAACGTCAAGTCTGCCGGGCTCAACGCCGGACGTCAGGAATTAACATGTGACAAAACGTGTCCCAGCACCCTCGTAGGAGGGCGGTGTGAAACCGATTCCATCAGTGATTGCTGAGCGTTCTGTGACCTGTCAGATGAAGGAGCTGCTTGGCATCAGTTACTCCATCGCACTGACACCAGGAAGAGGAGGAGGAAGAGGAGGGAAGCGAAGCAGCATTTGGTGTTTTGGTTGCAGAGGAGTGTTTTTATGTGGCAGCATGCAAAGTGAGACTTTAAGCTGTCAGTAAAACCAAAATTTGGCAAAAAACAAACTCCAAACTGTCTTATTGGCGGGTCAGCTTGGCTTCCGGTCCCTGCACGGCTCTTTAGGAGTGAGTTCTGCAAACGAACGCAGCGCTGCAGCGAGCCATCATCTGCTCTGTCAAACACAAACATTTCCCCGTCACAGCGTCTGTCTGAGAGGAGCGTGGGGTTCGGGTCAAAGACCCCGAGCACCGCCATAACAATGAAGCCATGAATCGGCCCCGCGTCTGTGTCGCTGTGACGTGGAAACCTGCAGGACTCATCACCACAGGTTAGGGTTAACTTCTTATTGTGTGGCACAATCCAAATGTCCCCACCATCCACATTTTCCAACCTCACCGCTTCACTCAAACGTCCCCACAAAATGCTTTTTAAAAAACTGTCTTGAATGACATTTTTGTGAATGAGCCGATGAGTTTCTGTAGTTTCACAAACGCTCCCGTGTGAAGCAGCGCTGTCCTCGCCGACCGACACTGAACAAACCCTTTCAGAGATTTATGCAGCCGCACACACAAACCTGACGGCGTGAGCACGAGATCAAAACGCCGCTGATCGACTTCACACATCAAACTTTTATATTTTCCTATCAGGTCCCCACAAATCCTGGTTTTACGTCAGTGGAACAGCTGTCTACAAACATTTGGACACTTTTAAACAGTGCGTCTTAAAATTTGAACCTTTGCACAAAAACCGTCGAGAAACATCCAAAAAAAAAGCCCAACTTCCTCACCGCGCTTGGATCTCTTCAAATATCCCGACTGTCAGTCGCAGCTTTGCTTTCCAAAGAAATTCCGACTTTGATAACAACGTCCAGACTGCAGCTCAGTGGAAAAAACGAGTTCTTGTGTTCCACAAACATCCTTCGAACGAACTTCCAGACGTTTCACTCGGATATCTCAGCCCTCATCCATCAGCAGCTCCGAGCAGATTTCCTCGCTCACACTGTGACTGTGTGCGGATTTATTATCTGAGGCATGTCGAGGCCTTATCAGCTTCTTTAGAGTACTATCTCATCTGTGTGTGTGTGTGTGTGTGTGTGTGTGTGTGTGTGTGTGTGTGTGTTTGTTTTCAAGTTCAAGCAGGCCTTTAACCTCCAGTTTTCCCGTGGGATCTCTGCACTGCCTCGAGGCAAACACACACACACCCTGAGGCACATTTACTCTGCACATCCTCCAGTGTTTACTCATTAATTCTTACAGCGGTTTGTTATCGTCACACACACACACACACACACACACACACACACACACACACACACACACACACACACACACAGGTTCAGTAAAACAAAGTCAAATCTGCAGCATGTATCTCTCTTCAAGGGAACAGACTACTTCCTGTACTCGGTTCTTTAAGCCTGTTTCTGTGTATGCAGAGGTCAGAGGTCAGAGGTCAACACAATGACATAAATGAAAGTTGTTTCTGACCATGACTGCAGTTTTATTTCCTGCAACGCACGGAAGACCTCACAAGGACCACAGGAGTACACGTATGACAGGACACGTCTGTATTCATGTGATGTCACAGGTCAGAGGTCATCTGGCAAGAGTCAGCGAGATTAAAGCTCCACACACTCCTGTGTGACTATCAGCTGATCATGTTATTAATGACACACACACAGTAACACCCTGCATGTCCCTGTGCAGCTCCAGCAGCAGCTTCATTAAAGACATTAGTACACACAGGTTAACTTACCTCGAATTCAGGTGGTCCAATCACGAGCAGCTTCTCGGCAGAGCCAATCAGAGCACAGAAAGGCCCAAATCCAGGTAGTAGAAGTCCAGATCCAGATGTAGTCCTGACTAATCCTGATCTGCTGAGACACAGTGGGAGAGAGGAGGCGGTCAGGCCTTTCGTCTTCATCCAGGTGCATTGTGGGAGGGGCGCAGGTGTCCCTGAGACCTGGACACCGGCAGATCTGACCACAGCCGGCCGGAGGGTTCAGGTCCAGAGAGAGAGGAGGGCTCGATCCCTGCTCCAGTCAGGATATCTCTGACTCACACTCCTCTAACAACACAGCCGGATCAGATTTGCTCCAGTTTTATGTTTTCCGTGAACTCCGTCTCATTCATCCACCTTTCCATACCTGAGCCGGGACATACCTGGAAGCACTGTGGGACACTCGGAAAAAGCAAAGACATGAAAACTGCTTCAGAAAAACCTGCACACACAAAGGACCAACAACATCATCCAACCACCAAGCCTCTAAACAAGCTACACCCTCCAGCAGAGAACCAACCAGAGAAGCAGGAGGAGCAGGAAGCCGGGGCGTTCCCAGACCTGGTTCCACCTGGAAAGGTGAGTCCAATAAAGCCGAGAGTCCGACAGGAGCAGGCGTCTGACTGGCTGTAGATACACGTGAAGCTCAAACGGAGAAGAATATGGAAACCAATCTGACCAGTTAACATAAAAACCACCAGTTCACCTGGAGCTGAGCGCTCAACACCTGCACTGTGGCCTTCTGCACATGCTCAGTGCTGTCTGCGGTCCACAGGTGTTACCTTCAGGTGAGTTTGTTGGGTTTTTTGCAATGCCACGAGTGACCACTGGGAGCAGCAGGACCACGGCTAAAACAGCAGGATACAATATCAGTGCCGCCGGAATGTGACCTTTGACCCTCTCTGACAATTACAACTCATAACTGTAATTCATAGTAGTAACTTCGGAATGTGTGTTTGTTTAGCTGATATCGTCCATGTAAATGAGGTCACATGTCAGCTGTCCTGCCTTTATGCTCAGTCTCTGCTGCGGTGACCTTTCACCTCTGACACAAGCAGCAGAGACGACCGCAGCAGTCAGCAGTCCTCTGCAGCACAGGCTGATAACACCCGCCCTCAGTAATCCTGGATGCTGAGACAGCTTCAGCACAGGAAAGAGGAGCAGCGTGGGATCTGACACTTCCTGTTGGTGAATCCGAGCGTCGACACGCAGACTTTGGACTTTCACTCAAATGGATCCTCAGGAAAACGAGCATCAGCGGAAGAACTCTTGGACATATATGAATAGACGTGAGCTTTACTGACAGTGAGAGAGGAGATGAGTCCATTATCCTGATGAAGACCCTCCGTTAGCGGGATGATCTAACTCGGGGCCACATTAGTGACTCTCTCACATCTCTGGCTGCTCCGGGCCTCCGGAGGCAGCGAGAGGTCCAGATGTGGATGGATGCGATGCCGGGATCAGCAGAGGGAGCGTGGAGGTCTGCCGCAGCCGTCGTGGAAATAAAAGAGATGTGAGCACTGAGCCTCCGAGCGGCGAGCACGGGAGGTGAGTTATGGGCGGCGACAGCCGACAGGTCTGAGCAAATGAGCCGAAAAGAGAGACGAGTTCAGACGGAGCACGAGGCGGCGAGGGAGAAAATTAAAGGAGGAGAGAAATGAGGGGAGGACGGCAGAAAATAATGAAAGAGCAGATCCTGCAGCGGTGACGCGCAGCCACGGGGAGTGCGCTCAAGTCCCTGCGTCATGCAAACTCTGCAGTCAGATTTGATTGTGATTTGTTTGCCGGCGTTCGGTGGGAGGAATCAGCCGGAGCGCTCCCACTTCTGTTTGTTCTGCACCAGGTTTCCCGGGAAAAAGACGTCCTGCTGGCTGCACATCAAACAGACAAAAGCCAACGATCCCACAGAACGCTAATCAGAACACACACAGGAAGTGATTTCCTCCACAAGCAACAAAAGCACCACGTGAGGAGGACGCCATCGAGCGCGGAGATGCTCCAACCACCGACCTGTCGGTGTCGGTGCTGAGCCCCACACAGCTCGTTACAGTCCTGTGCTGTTACTCACACGCACGCTCACGTCCTCCTCGCCATCAGCCAGTGCCCCGGCGCAGGTAACCTCCTGCCTCGATCACGGGGAGTATTCCCAGCAGTGGGAGCTCTGGGAGAAGTTCATGTGCAGGAATAGCTTCATGGAAGCACATCACACATCCGGGAGTGTGACAGCAGTCCACACTCACACTAAAGGACTCTTCAAAATCATACGTGATAGAAAAAGTTCCCATAATTCCTCTCTGCTTTAGTGCTGCTTATGGGTAAAGTGCTGGTGTGCTGCAGTGTTTCACACAGGCCGGGTCTAATCCGGAGCGCTTCACGCTCGCTCTCTCTCTGCAGCCTCGCCGGGTTAATAAGTGTAAATCTTCCAGCAGGGAAACCGCCACATCTGTCACAGCTGGTGCCTGATACAGATCCTGATACTGCAGCGGGTTCATGCACCCTGCACATGCAGCAGCTTTAAATCTGACCGCTCACCTTCAGCCTGTGTGTGTGTGTGATGATGCAGCCGGGCGGAGAGAGCTGCTCTAAGCCGGATAAATTCATAAACAGTGTTTCAGCGCCGCTTCAGAACGACTCTGAAAACAGCGAGCGGCGACTCGCTCCAAAGCTGCTCGCTGTGTCTGCTCTCTGTCCGTTTAGCTTCACCCAACCTCACCTGACCTCACGCTCCAACCCAGCAGTAAAGGAAACAGAAACAAATGTAGAGAACAGGCTTCAGGTCAGTGCCCTGGGACAAAACATGCTTCTGCGTCCGTAGGTTAATTAATATTAACGATTACTGATCACAGCAGATCGACAGGACGCCACTCACTCATGGCTCCGCTGAGAAAAACGGAGAGGAACTAAAAACCAAACTGCTGCAGCCTCAAACTCATACCAGGAAAATTTATGGTGATGGAAAACAAACGAATACTAATGAAATGAATTCATTGAATCTATGAATCATTTATTCATGCAAACACAAAGAACATCGTCTCCATCCTTTCACTGAAACAAGCACTGGGTGCAACAAAGTAACAAATTACTGTAAAAACATTACATTTTTCAGGAAGGCAGTAACAGTAACTGTACTAAGTTATGTCCTTACAAAGGTTCTTTGGTGATCTGCACGCTAAGCTAGCCGAGAACCCAGAGTGATGATCCAGTGCATGCAGACTCCAGTCCTGCAGCCAGAGCCCGATTTCGGTCAGCGACGCTGTGACTGTGCAGCAGGATAAACACGGAAACACGTCTCCTGCCTGCAAAGTTGTGTGGCGCGTTCATCTTTTGTTAATAAGATTATAACGTTTCCTCTTCCTGTCTCATGGCGAGCGCTCTGCCAGTGCTGGGCGGAGTCTTGTGTTGAAGTGTGGGTTTCACCGGCCGCTAGCATCTCCTCACCAAGTGGTAGCCTGATTAGACTAGCGCTGTGTTTTTAGATGCTAAATGATCATTGGGCGCTGACGTCCTCGCCATCAGACGTGATTGTTGGACACATAAACATGCGACATCACTCCATCAATCGCACTCTGATATTACACTTGTTCACATGATGTTTTATTTACACGGCACAGATATTCTTCTGTGTTTTGGGTCGTTACAAGCTGACCTGAGGTCAGCTGATAAAACATAAAGACCATCTCAGTGTTTGAACTGAAAGCCTCATTACCCGTGAACAAACACGTCTCTGTTTCCTGCAGCAAAACCAGGTAATCTGCTGCCTATTAACACAGCATTACCAAAAACTGGGCTAATCCACCCATTGTTCTGTGTGCGCATGTGTGTGTGTGTGTGTGTCTTTGTGTTTTGTGCAGTCTGAATGACGGGGAAAAGGTCACCGGATGAATCTGCTGGATCAAACGGATAAAGACACAACAAAAAGTGCAGGAGGCGACCAATGAAAGGCCACCTAACACACACACATACACACTCAGAGACACACAAAGAAGCACACACAGCTGGAGTGTGAAACACGCTGCAGCCATCCTGCACATGCCTGGCAGCGGGTAGATCCTGGTAGCCTGGAGGTCAGCCAACACACACACACACACACACACACACACACACACACACACACACACACACACACACACGTCAGCCTGATGGTTTCCTGCTTTCGGAGCCTCCTACGCCCCTCACTGTGAACGGTGAGCCAAGAAAACGTGGAAACAGATGCCGATGGCGTTCCTTCAGAGCGCGGTGGCGGCTCTGACCTCGGGTGCTTCAAATTCCTTCACTTTGAGAGGAAACTGTTTTTCCTCCACAGCAGAGTCGTCATCGACAGCTGGAATCTACGGTGGCCTTAAACCCACGTTTAAGGAAACAAAGACAAAAACGCTGCAAAAGCCCAAAACAGAACGGAGCTGTTTCTGGGGACACAATAACAAGACGGACCAGCTGTAGGGGTCACACAAGCTGTGTCCCAAAACGTCGGATGCATCCTTCGGAGGACCCGCCTTCGCGGTCTACGTTGGCCGGGTCCTTCGAAGACCGAGAAGGCCGGAAGTGTGAGGCTGTGAAATGTGACGGTCTCGCCTTCAGATCTGCGTCACCGCTGTGTCGGTGGGGTTTACTAAACTCGCCGTCTGCTCCTTGCTGTCTAAAATATAACAGGACACTGGAGTAAACTCTTCACCGTCTCACACTCTGACGTTTATTCAGCTGTGTGATCCCGGAGGAACCCACTCGATGGATTAATAAAGTTTAATTTAATCTAATAAACTAATAACTTTGATGTGAGCCAAACCGTCTGAAAACGATGAAGCCGGGGGGGTCCGCTGCTCTCGCCGGCTCGAGTGACCCTTGAACCCCCCGGCTCGCTATCGAGCTGGTGGGTAACAGACGTCTCCGAAAACGTCGGCGCACTTTTGCAAATATGCGATAAACCGAGCAGATATTTGAAGTTTACACAGATTCTCGCCTGAAAATATGTTAAAGGTTTATTTTGTGACCCAGAAAGAATAATAAGAGTAATTTTAAAACTTAGTAGCGGCCGCCATTGTTGGAAACTGGAGTTTGGCTGGGCCGTGCTATGAATTCTGGAATATGGTGGACCGCGAAGGACACACCCGACCCATCCTTCAAATCCGGGGAAATGAAGGACGCATTTGAAGGAGCCGACGAATTGTGCCAGCCTTCGTCGCGTCGATGTGACGTAATCGGCCTTCAAATGCGGCCTCGGGAGGATGCAGCCGACGTTTTGGGACACAGCTACAGACTCGGAGGTGTGTTTTTGTCACTCATGTAACCGCAGATGCATGTTTGCTATCGCCTGTTTACTGTTAGGCCCTGGTCCGTCACGTTAATGTCTCCTCAGAAACGCTTCTGTTGTGCTTTATTTACCTTCTGTGGCGTTTTTCTTTAAGTTGCAGTGCGTTTGGCCTCTCAGGACAACCAGAGGAAACGTGCCGGAGGACGCCACGGTCGCTCAGCAGTGAATTACAACATGCCGCCATTGCCGAGGCGCATGCGCCGACAGCTGCAGATTAAGTAACACAGCCGCTGTGATCGGGTTCTCTGATGTGAGGGAGCTGCTGATACAGCTCAAACTATCCGCCTCTGAAAGCGAAGCGCAGCTGAGGAGCCATCGCTACCCTCGCCACTCCTGTGACTGCTTCCTGTTCAGTGACATCACAGAACTCCATGAAAAAGACAGACAGGCCCAAACTTTCATCCGAGGACACCGTCGCTGTTCTGCAGTAAAACAAATAAGAACTGCACATGCACGGCAGCGTTTCAGGGTTTCCTGGAGCGTGACCACACCTGGGCCAAGTATGGACAGAGTCTGTGTGAGCACAGGTGGGTGTGGCCTGTGCCTCTGATGGACAGAAAGGAAAAACGCTGATTTTCCATCAGCAGAAACCCCAAAAAGCAAAAACCTGGGATCATTAGCGTCCGCTCTCGAGTGTGTCACATGACCGACTTTTGCTAGGTCTCTCTGGAAACAGGAAATAAATATCCTACTGTTATAACTAATGTCACCTGAAACTTTGAGCCTGCGTGAGCGAACCTTTAAATCTCCTTCTGCAGTCTGGCTGAAGCATCAGAGGAAACGCACAGGAAGCATGAAGCTGTCAGAAACAGGCTGTCATTGGCTCCCGCGGACCGCCGCTGTCTTCATCTCCTTCTTTATGGTCTCCTGATCTCCCCCGCCGCACGTAAAGGTCAGACAAACGAAATCACAGAGAAGCAGCGGGACACGCGCTGAGGTCGGCCGCCGCTCACTCCAAAGAAATTTCATCTGTCTTCATCTCTGAGGTTCAATTTACCCGCAACCTGAGCGAGGGGGAGGGGTCTGTGCAGGCGAGCAGAACCAGTACAATAACATAAGTAGGAGGAGAAGCAGGGGGAGGAGGTGTGTGAGAGCACAGATAGACAGAACACAAAAACACACACACGACCCGGAGCCGGACATCGCGACCCGGGCTCAGACCCGCAGAGAACGAGACAATTCTGAGGACGTGCTACAGAATGACGCTTGGTCAGCGTCTGATACGCAGCCAACACGCGCACTCACAGCATCCGCTGCACATACCTAGAACAGGGCGACGACCAAAAATATTTATCACCATATACATTGGAAAATTTGCGATAACGATGTAACTGACACGAGACAAAATACTTTACAACTCCACAACTTTATTAGTGCAAAAACAAAACATCAATGTATTTTAACTTAAACAAGCAGCTGTTTCTTATGTGCATTAAAATAAATATAAAAATGTAACAGTGCAAACTCCTCGCTGACAGTTTAACCAAAAGGCGTTTCCAGTGGAAACTGGCCGACACATCCTCAGCATAACCATGTATAACATCCACAACACTTAAAAAGAGGTTATACACACACAACACGGTAACATTATGTTGAAGCACAGCACGTATCACTCCACGAGGATACATAAGGCACACGGGATTATAAGGGGCTCTATCGACTTTCAGAAAAATCAAAGGATGATTTTAAGTGCGCCGTATTTTCCAAACAACACGGTAATAACGACGGCCCGCTAGCATGCGCTACCAGAAATAGTGCTTTGTTGTGTATCTGAGGGTCGAAAGCTAAACCAGTTCCACACCAGTGAAGCTGCAGCATTTTTACAAACCAGTCCAGGTTCATCTGTTTCAGTCAACGATCCGCTTTCGCTCTTCTCGTTCTGCGTCGCCTCCATGTGCGTATGAAAACAAAGGCACTGCGCATGCGCGTTTTACCCATATTCTATCGCAATATTTCATTTTCCTATCATTGCCCAACATGACACCGGTGTTACCGTGAACGGTATGATATAGCCCCGCCCTACCTCCACCTGTGGTCATGAGGAATAAACCACTAGATTCTGAGAGTGGCTTCCACATTTCTGAGACCACAATCACATAACAGCGTCCACAGCTGCAGACTTCCTGTGCCACAGGGGGCGCTCTCGGCCACAGTGAAAGCAGCTCTCTGGAAAACTTGAAGTTTTCATGAAGTTTCTGGCGGAGACAGCAGAGCCGGGCGCCATCGAGAGAGCACGTCCTGCCCAATCAGCACTCAGCAGCAGAAGACATGCTCAGGAAGTACAGCACAGCGATGAAGGGCATCGCCTCCACCCTGCTGCGCAAACACCACTCCATGTTTAACTTCAACTGACGACACGCTCGACCCTCCCTCAACTTCCTGTGCAGGCTTTCAGGGTGTTACATCATAGTCTACATCATGTAACAAGGACCGCGACACGAGTGGAGGGAGGAGAGGGGGGAGGGGGGGAGGCAGAAGGGGATGGAGGAGAGATGGGGGAGGGGAGGCAGGAGGGATGGGAGGAGGGGAGGGAGGAGAGGAGGGAGGAGAGGAGGGAGGATAGGAGGCAGGATGGAGGAGAGGAGGGAGGAGAGGAGAGGAGGGAGGAGAGGAGGGGAGGGAGGAGAGGGGGCAGGATGGAGGAGAGGAGGGAGGATGGAGGAGAGGAGGGAGGAGAGGAGAGGAGAGAGGAGAGGAGAGGAGGGAGGAGAGGAGGGAGGAGAGGAGGGAGGATGGAGGAGAGGAGGCAGGAGGGGATGGAGGAGAGATGGGAGGAGGGGTGGGAGGAGGAGAAGCAGTTGGGGAGGCAGAAGGGGATGGAGGAGGGATGGGAGGAGGGGAGGCAGGAGGGGAGGGAGGAGAGGAGGGAGGAGAGGAGGCAGGAGGGGAGGGAGGAGAGGGGACAGGATGGAGGAGAGGAGGGAGGATGGTGGAGAGGAGGGAGGAGAGGAGGTGTGTTACTGTGTGTGTGTGTGTGTGTGTGTGTGTGTGTGTGTGTGTTACTGTGTGTGTGTTACTGTGTGTGTGTGTGTGTGTGTGTGTGTTACTGTGTGTGTGTGTGTGTGTGTGTGTGTGTGTGTGTGTGTCTGATGTAACCTGGTGGAGTTTCTCTGCTAATGAGGTTGAAGGAGGTCAGAGGGAGGAAGGAGAGAGGAAGAAGGAGGGCAGGAAGAGAGGAAGGATCGTCCTGTGTGAGTCGGAGCACACGCCGGTTTGTGTGATGTCGTTAAAGAACAGCCGGCTGCACGCGCTGCACGGAGCGCTCAGGCCGCAGAGCGTGAGCGATGAAACCCTTGGACCCGAAGCCTGAAGATGAACTCCCATGACGCGTTTTCAATACAGCGCGCCGTCACACCTGACATCACACCCTCCGTCTCCTGGGACAGTCCACGCAGCTCA
>NC_135187.1:400000-425000 GCF_041146795.1 Maylandia zebra | reverse complement strand
TGCTATCCTGTATATATTGTACATACTATTGTTTGAGTACTTACGATTGTTTTTTTTGTACTTTTTATATTTTACATTTATATTTATTATTGAAACTTGCACCAAGGGAGTGGCACTCCAATTTCGTTGTACTCTGTACAATGACAATAAAGGCTATTCTATACAAATGGCTAAATCTGAAACTAATAAATATATGTACAAATGTATGCTCAGCCCTGAAACATGCACTACTTCCTCTATTCTGTATTTATTTTTCTTTATTTTATGTTCTTTACTTTCACTTTATATTATTTATGTCTTATTTCGGATCTGTTAATTGCATCATCAATACATTTAATATTAAAACATCTTCCAAACAATCAAAATATTCAATATTTCTGAAAAAGCATTTAAAGAAGGGAGATATGGTGAGTGTTAAATACTGACTGTACGTCTTATTCATTCATTATTTATAACAGAGGTCTGAATCACAAACATGGACCAAGTAACACAGCAGGGATCATCCGCTTTTATTTTGAAAAATATCTTGTTATACAACCCCCCCACCCAGGAACAATAGCACATGACATCACACAACCTGTCGAAATTCTGGCCAGTCAACAGCCATAAAGAAGATAAGTGTGGAGAGTTTGTAAGACTGATATAAATATAAATCATTTAAGAACGTTTTTCTTCTGTCGGACAAAACAAAGATCAACAGACCTCCCTGAAATTTGCTGTGTGTGCTTTTTTATTTATCACTCATTCTCAGGAGGCGTGGCTACAGAGGAGGTTCAAAAATATCCAGGCTTCCTCTGCCGTAGCTGGATCCGTGGATCCTAAAAGCCCAGCAGAGATAACAGCTATGCCACGGTGGTTATTAGCTGTCTCTGATAAACCGGGCTCTCTGCTGCAGGCTCTGAGTGGCTCACATTAAAACAGGCACTTCACAGGTCATGTGACTGTAATAAATGCATAAATAATGCATCTTTGGACCTTTGCATGTGTTCCAGTGTTCATGTGATCACGTGTTTATGTTCATGTTTTCATGTGAATATGTTCATGTCAACATGTACACGTGATCACGTGCTGTTGCAGAAAATGATCCTGCTGCGTCTGTCACTCTCCGGCAAACACAGAACACACCTGACCACCTGATTGACCAATCACATTCATTCCCTGTGATCTGACTTGTCGCCTCCTTCATCAGGCTGTGGGACAGGAAGCTTTCATGTTTCCATGGATCCAGCCATCACCTTAGAAACAAACAAACAGCAGCACTGAGCACACTTGGGTCGAAGTGGAAAACTTCCTTTGCAGAACACCTCTCTGAACACAGGTGTGGCACAAGCAGGAAAACAGACAATGGGTGGAAGCAGTACTGACCAAATGAGAGAGATTTCAAAATAAAACAGGAAGTGACAGAACAGATGCCCACACAAAAGATTTTGGGCTAGAAGGATTGTCTGATATCACACTGATAAGTGAAATGAAGCAAAGGAGCAGACGAAGCATTGTCATCATGGTTCAGCAGTGACAGGGATGAAGGAGAAACATGGAAAAGTCTTCACAGTGGGTTTCATTTTATGGACGTATTAAAAGGGTGTTTTGTGAAGCTGAGTGTGTGAGCGCGTAAAACTACTAACTGCTATCACTAATAATAACAAGCCGTCGTCTCCGGAGTGCTCTTCATGGCCGTAAAATCATAACCACAAGGAAGCTTCAATTAAAATTTCCGTCCGACAAATTGAGTTTGTTTCTCTGCAGGATAATTAGAGCCGAGTGGAGGAGAAGGAAAGTGAAGGAGAATCCACACGAGCAGGGCTGGGATTAGAAAGCAAATCCCTCTGCAGCGTCTCCGTCCATCCATCTGTGTGTCTGCACGTCTGCCTGTCCTCCACAGCGCCTCCTCCTCCTGCTCATCTGTTTATGAAAAACAGCAAATTACAGGATATGAGGGCTGCTGATGTCTGGGGAAATAAGCTTTGATTGTGCTGGAGTTAGCGTTCCTGTTTACTGCGAGCGAGGCAGCTGCTCCGGCCCACCGCCCAGTCGCTCAGCACAGACACAGGCGCCTCGGCCTCCACACGCACCTTTGATATTCAGGCTTCTTCGGGTGGAGGATCTGCACTTGTGTGAGTGGAGGTGGTAAGATATTCCCATTGATGTTGCTCATTGATTTGGACCAGAGCGAAGCATCAAGCATGCTCTGATCCAAATCAGCCGTCGAGTCCTGAGCTTCTGTCTGCTCACAAACATTTTAAAAATCAATAGAAAAAAATAAAGAAAAACAAGAAGACGCTGGTAAAACGCAGACTTCAGGCGGACTTCAGGCGGACTCCTTCCAGCTCCAACCTGCTCCAACGACATGAGGCTGCAGCTGAGGTCAGCTGTGCGTCGTCTGTCCTGAGCTGCCTTTACCTCACAGGCTCGGTTAGGGCCCGAGCCATCCTCGCCACATCCTCCAGCCTCTTCTTCATGGGCCGCCACTCTGTCTGCTGCCGCTGGTTCTTGTTGCTGACAGGATTCATCACTGGTTTAGGAAGTGTGGACTTCCTGCTTGTGTTCCAGTTCAGCAGGTCTGTGAGCTCCAGACTTTCCTCATCTGGACTAACATTTCTCCTCAGGTCCTACTGGTTCCTGCATCAGCATCAGACCCGGCTTTGCTGGACTGTCATGTTGAAGGAGTTTGCTTCTTCTTGGGGTTCATCATCCGGGTGTCTTGATGCTCAATCATCCAGAGAAGGTTTATAAAGTTGGGGAAACGTTAACCACCTGGATGATGGTGGAACATTTCTCCCACTGAAAACGTTACGCCCAAATGAACAGAATCCACTTTTTGGGATCCAGACAACTCACCTTCAGAATCTGTGACGTAAGTCCCACCTGGGTGGAAATGTTGAGCAGGCATTAAAACTGCGAGGTCTAATCTAACAACCTGTGATCATCCAGCTGAATTCCACTTGATCCAGTGCCTCATTCTGCTGGTGGTAGTCCTCATGATCCAGTCAATAACGAGGAGGAACAAAAACCAGTCGACTGCCTTTCACAAAGTCCAAAACCATTGTTCCAAGTCCCTCCCTTCATGTCAGGAACCTCAAAAGCAAACGTCTGCCTCACCGAGTCCCGCAACAGAAAGGCGCTGTGGAGCAACATCAACAAAATCACAGCGGTGTGGGTCCAACGGTCACAGCGACGACCTTAGACCTCCAGAGCAGCAGAAACGTTGGGCTTCCTCCGAGCTCCACACTTGTGCAGATGCTCCAGCCTCTTTAAACATGCTGGAAAAGGTTTTTACTGTGAGAGAAAATGACTGAAAACATTTCATCTTTTACACATTTCCAGCCCGTCGCAGTGGCATTCACCGTCTTTCACTAAGTCACTGTTTGCTAAGTAAAAAAGCAGCATCTGGGTCTGCAGGCAGATCAGATGTAAACAGTAGATTAGGGCACATGTATACAGCTCACATTTTAAACAGCAGGAGCAGCAGCACCACCGCTTCCACACGGAGCCTGAAAAGAATGAAATGCATGAAATAAATAAATGTATGAGCACTCCCGTCTCGGCCGGCTTTGTGCCGTCGCTCTCTCGTCGGTATGGAAACAATAAATCGGGGCAGAAACTTTAACGGCTGCAGAGGCTTGATATTAAATCACATCAGCAGATGTGATAAACAGAGTTTCATAATGCAGAGGCTTCATTGGATCCTGTGAGCGCTCCCCGTCGGAGGAGTTAATGATGGGAGAAATGGATCAGCCTCTGCACTGTTTACTCACTGTGTCGCTGTAATGACTGCAGCACATCAGAGCGGCTCCGACGCCACGACAGGTGAAATGTGTGTGAGCCAAAGCTGGAGATATGGCCCGTACGGCATTCACATCAAAATGAATGTTTCCATATAAAACAGCACTCAGAGCGAGCACACAGCTGCTGCTGTATACTTTAAAGACAACCAGTCTGTGGTGGATAAATCCAGAACAATCATCTGGATGGGACACGTTCAAAGATCCTGCTGCCTGCTGAATGCGCTCCGTGACCCCGAAAACACGCCTTCGTTGGACGAAGCTTCCAACTGCAAAGCCCCACACCTGCCGTTCTTCTGACGCCCAGCAGAGGCAGCAGTGAATCGGTCACCATCGAGTCCCATGTCAAAATTAACATGCATACAGCCAGATACACAAACTGTTCTGGTCCCTAGAGATAATTTCCCCCTGCATAACAGCTGTTGGGGGGCGCATGTCACCTCTACTGGACAGCAGAGGAACTGCAGCTTTGGTGTGCCTGGGCTCTGTGATGGATTACACTCCCATAGAAAGTGATCTGATTGCAGGAGAAGCTAGCGGTGTGTGAAAGCTAGCGGGGGGCTATGTGGCTATATGTACAGGTCAGACAGTACACACAGGTTCATCAGAGGTCAAACATCTCCATCTGGAGACCACCCCTGTAAACTGTGTTTGTTGGTCTGGAAATGACAAAATCGAGACCTCGGGCCTCATTTCCTGTATACATGACGCCAGAAACACCTCTGAAAAGGTCTCCAGTCCTTAAACGCCTCACCCGTTTCTCTGAGAGTGAAGAGAAATCATGATTCATGAATCATGGTGAGAAATCATAGGCTTCAAACTTTCCTTTTTGCTAAAGCATATAGTTAGGGCTGGACCAGGTGACCCTGAATCCTCCCTTAGTTATGCTACAACAGACGTAGGCTGCCGGGGGATTCCCATGATGCACTGGGGGTTTCTTCTTCACTCACTTTGGCCTTTTCTCAATTCTCAAGTAAGTGAGTCCGTGCTCGTGTACTCAGCGAGTCCGGACTTGGCGAGAACACGAGCACGGACTCGTGATTTGTACAATTGGAACACCAGCGTACTTGATGATGTCACAGGTCTGGAGCCTCTTAATTTCACTGTGAGTAATATGTTATGAAGCTTAACTTTGATCACAGCCAAACCGGTTTACTCAGGAACAAATAAAACTGAAATACACCAAACATTAACATTTAGAAGTGAGCTAAGTGACTTACATATCATGTTTAACCTCAGTGGGGGGGTTGTAAACAATGTGCCGGGAGTCCGCTGTTCTCGCCGGCTCTAGTGGTCAGAGGGCCCGGTGGCGCCAGTGTCCGGCAGCCTCGCCTCTGTCAGTGCGCCCCAGGGTGGCTGTGGCTACAATGTAGCTGCCATCACCAGTGTGTGAATGTGTGTGTGAATGGGTGGATGACTGGATATGTAAAGCGCTTTGGGGTCCTTAGGGACTAGTAAAGCGCTATATAAATACAGGCCATTTACCATTTATTTAGTGACCCTTGACCTCGCTGTCTGCTATGGAGCTGGCGGGTCACAGACGTCTCCGAAAACGTCGGAGCGCGTTTGGAAATATGTGATATCTTGATAAATCGAGCAGATATATGAAGTTCACACAGCTACATTCTCGCCTGAAAATAACTTAAAAGTTTATTTTGTGACCCAGAAAGAGTAATATTTAAAAGTTTTTAGCCCCGCTCGTCCGCCATTGCCACGTTTGGGTTTGGGACGAAATGCATTCTGGGATATTTAGCTGTACCAGCTACACACAAGTCACCACCGATGCATGCTCGATAAAACGGGCGGAGCGAGAACACATCCGGGAATTTTTCGCGTTCTCGGCTTGATGCGTACTTTGAACTGGAGCAGTACTGGGTCTCCGACTGATGACGTATCACGAGTACACGAGAACGCAAGTACGCACAAGTACGCATGTTGAGACAGGGCCCATGTCTTTATCCTGTCTTCCTTCTCTCACCCCAACCAATCACAGCAGATGGCCCCGCCCCTCCCTGAGCCTGGTTCTGCTGGAGGTTTCTTCCTGTTAAAAGGGAGTTTTTCCTTCCCACTGTCGCCAAAGTGCTGCTCATAGGGGGTCATGTGATTGTTGGGGTTCTCTGTATTACTGTAGGGTTACTCTTTGAGGTGACTGTTGTTGTGGTTTGACGCTGTATAAATGAAATTTAATTGAATTGTCCATCCACCCATCCATCCATCCATCCATCCATCCATCCATCCATCCATCCATCCATCCATCCATCTCCTCCTCTGCGCCTCACACAGACATTATCACAGTGATTAACATTATTTAACACATAATGTCTCATTTTATCTGAAATCCACTCATAATTTAATCTTTTGTGTCTGAATGAGACTCGTTCTTTATCTTAATTCTCATCTTTGCTCTGTGTGTGTGTGTGTGTGTTTTCTTAATGCAAATCAGCTCCCTGCTGCTGTGTGTCAGAGAATAAGAGCGAGCGCACATCATCATTCAAATCATATTTTAAATTCAAATCATCGCCTGTGTGCTGGAGCTCCAAGCTGTGTGTGTGTGTCACTATCCCAGTTCTAATCAGATTACAAACCTTTGTGTGTGTGTGTGTGTGTGTGTGTGTGTGTGTGTCACTATCCCAGTTCTAATCAGATTACAAACCTTTGTGTGTGTGTGTGTGTGCGTTCACAGCAGCAGCTGCAGCTGAAGGGTCACCTTGAGCTGAAGATGTGAATGACAGAAACCACGAGCGAGCAGCGTCCTCGCGGGAGAAAAGACTCACACAGCAGCGTAATTATCCTCTCAGCCAGAATTCAGCAAAAACCAACATTAAGACAAAATCCAGCAGCATTCACGTCACAGCCTTAAAACACTCTGACGCTACATTAGACTATTTTACATCCAGATTTTTATGACTTATTTGCAGATTTAGGTAAATGTATCATGTTGCTTGTTTGTGTTGTAATTCTGGGTTTGGTTACAAGTTTGACAGGTGTTATGTGTTTCTTCTGGTTTCTTTTTGCTTGTTTTGTGTGTCTTTGTGGTGATTTTCACTCTGCGCTGGTCTTTTTGGTTAGTTTCTCTGGTGTCTGATTTTGGTGGTTTCCTGTCAGAGCCCGGCGGGGAACAGGAATAACCCCAAAACAGCTAGAAACATCCCAAAGTACAGCTGGGCAGGAGTAAGGAGTCCAAAAACAGGGAATTTTCAAAGGAACACAGAACAGGACTCACAACCACAACAGGCAACACATCAGTGACAATGTTTATGTGAGATGACGAAGACAGCTGAAACTAGTTCAGGAAACGAGACAAAGGAACGCTAACACAGAACCCAGAGAAGAACAACTACCAAAATAAAAAAGGAAGAGACACAACAGACACGAGCGAGGCAAACACAGGAACTCAAGGCGTGAAACACAAACCAACCAAAACCATGATGTGCAGCTGAAACCTGAGCATATAAAGATAAATCAACCAAAACACAAACAACAAACTCGGGGCCACAGACAGTTTCCTGTCTCCTCAGGTCTAATTTTCACTGAGTGCTGATAGCTTCTCTCACACTTCTGTTTCTACTTTCGACTCTGTTTGATTCTATTTTTTAATCTAAAACGCTAAAATGTTGTGGTTAGCGTCTTATCTTGGATGTCTCTCTTTGGTGTGCTTGCGTCTGATTTTGAGGGTTTTGGAGGAAATGTTTGAGGTCTGTTTTTGTGCAGTTCTGGTTGAGATATTCTGCAGTGAATACCAATGGCCTTATCACTGCCTAAGCTCCAGTGACTGCAGAAACCACCAGCACAGACGTGCACACTATGATTACCCTCTCAGCTGAAATCTGGAAAATAAGGCCATTATTCAGCTAATGACCCCATAAAACAATAATGGTTCTTTAATCACAGCCTCTGTCATCACACAGGAAAACATGCTTTTATTTTGCTTTAAATACAATTAGTGAAAAACAGGAGAAATGAAAACGACACTTCAGTCTGAGATGTGATTAAACATTAGTCCCTTAAGATTCATGGATCTCCTTTTACCTGCGGTCAGTCGTTCGCTCGGAAGAACAACTAACACTGTCCTGATGTGCAGCCACATCTGGACATCAGGCAGTTTATGCTCCATTATGATCTGTGAGCCCCCACAATACCACAATTAAAGGCACACACACACACACACACACACACACACACACACACACACACACACACACACACACACACAGCCTCTCTGCTGTCACATTAAACCTGCTGACTTTCTCTTTCTGCTCTCAGCGTCACAGCGTCGGTGCGATTCAGCCGATTGATTTCCAGCTCTAATGTCATGTGATCATTGTTTACTTATTGATCCATCTGTCTGTGACTCTTTTTTATTCAAATAATCTGACTAATTAGCCAGTAAGTGCTGATAAATGCCTCTGCTAACAGCTCAGGGGGGAGGAGTGTCAGCGTACCTGTGCAGGAGTCAGCGGTAGTTAACCAGGGTGATGGTTCCTGGTAATTTGTGATTAAACTGTGTAACCAGCTGCTTTTCAGTGCCTAACCATGACCAGGGAGTGGAAGTAAGGTGAACCAGGCTCTTGGAGCAGGATCACAGGTCTGCAACCAGGAAACGAGTTTACAACAAGGTGCAAACCTCTGGGTGCACGCAGGAACAGGAAGGAAAGGTCAGGCTTTAAACCGTCTAAAGAGATGCACAGGTGTGGAAAATCTCTTTGTACAGGTGAAGCCGAGATGAAGCTGTGTCGGAGTGATGGAGAGAAAGGTTGGAGAAGACAAACTGAGAGGATCTGAAGAATCCAGTTTGTAATGTGGGTTGTTTTCAGTGGTTGAGACGAGGAGGCAGAAACAGCAGCACACCACACTGGCCCAGCACACCTTTAATAAACACAGTCATCACCAGCCTTACGAGGCTGCCGTCTTACAGGAAGCCAGCAGCGTTCACACAACCTGTCTGTTGCTTTGAGTGAGGGAGGTAAAGATATGAGGTCCATGTGTGCCAGCACGCTTCTCCCACACTCTGCTGAGGTCACGGGTGCGTCCTGGTGACATCACTAAACATTAGCTTAGAGAGACGGGGTTGTGGCGTGGGCTTTGGCCATGTTGTGGCGTGGGCTCAAATGTGGGGGAGGCGGTGTTATGGCGTGGGCGGGGTTGTGGCGTGGACTTTGGCCGTGTTGTGGCGTGGGCTCAAATGTGGGGGAGGCGGTGTTATGGCGTGGGCGGGGTTGTGGCGGTGGCTGTGGCGTGTCAGCAGGATGAAGCGTGGCGCGTACAGCACTCTAGTCTCTCACACTGAGCTCCACAGAGCAGACGACGGCGAGCCAAATCAAAGTGCAGCAGCGGCACAAGAAATGAGATTCATACAGTCAGTGAGCTGATCTCAGGCCGGCACAGCAGCTTTTCACTGATTAGATCCAAACTGAAGCAGGGAGCCTCAAACCAGCACAGTGTGCGGTGATTGGTTAATGAGCGTCCAGTGACGCAAAGCTGCAGGTCAGCTGTCCTCTGTCATGGAGCAGGACACAGGGTAACGTGACGATGACTGTAGAGCGAGGGGCGTCTGAGGAGCTGCTCGTGGAGCTTCTGTGCAGCGTTTGAACCTGGACTGAAACAGCGCTGAAGCGTTGGTCTTTGCCCGTCTTCCTCTCGTCCTGCAGCTCTTTCTGAGCATCACGCTTCACTGCGAGCAGCTCTGAGGTGAAGTTAAATGGAGGCGATAACAGGACTTCGGCGTGCTTTTATGAATCAGAAACGGCTCAATAAAACAGTTTTATTCCCGCTCTGAGTGACCCGAGTCTGCCTCGTGCAGCCTGCAGCGCTGCTGTAATAAATCCAGCATTAAATCTCTTTTTACAGTCCCATTTGTCTTCCTGTAAATGCACCGCGAGGCTTTCGCTGACTCGACCAGAGTTAGGTGATTTAGCAGTTGACACCTATTAGCGGCGGCGGTGTGTGGGGAGGGCGAGCCCAGGAAGACCTGAACCTTTGACCTCTGGCTGTCAGTCTGTGCTCCGTCCCGCGGGACCAAACGCCACACATCCGCCCGGGCTATCCTGAGGCTACAGCTCGCCGTCCCTACAAGACACACTTAAAGTCCCGGGGACATTTCTGCTGCCAGCTCCAAATCCCCGCAGGGCTGAGAGACGCTGAGCGCTGTTCCCAGAAGCCTCTGAGGCAGAGATAATGGAAGGAGGCAGAGATCAGTGAGAGGTCGGAGGTTGGGAAAGAGAAAAGAAGGAAGATCGACCTTTGACCTTTGTAACCCCTCGCTATAATTAGATTAATCTGGCTCAGATGGCTGCTGCAGAGGTGAGTACGCACACCAATGTGTGCTGTAATGTCAACATAAGGGTTTACAAGGACCGACTCACTGCTGCCTCTGTTGGACATTTTCTTCAGTTCGCCGTTCAGCTGTTGTCTCCTGTGTCAGGTTTGTTAGCAGAGACCATTCTGGACGGTGCCGCGAGGACATGCCTGAGCGCTTTGCCATCCATCCTCCCCGACCTCCTGCATCCAGCACAGCTGTTGGAGCTGGATGGGTTCGGAGGCTAATCTGCACTCTTTGGATGAAGACAGTTTGGGGTCACGTCGCTGTCCATGCCAGACAACCATGTGACAGCAGTTTTAGCTGCTTTTGGGTAATCCTCGTGACTCCAAATGTCATTTCAGCGAGTCTTCATTGGTCAGCTTGTCATCTCACCATCAGAGCCATATGGATGGTCTCTGCTGCCAGGTTCAGCCGGGTTAGGGTGCTATTAAAAGGACTTTAAAGGCTTTAAGATGTGGCTAAGCTGCCTGGAGCTGGGGACTTACCGGCACCTTGTTTGCTAAATATTTATCCCCTCATTTCATTCACACACATGCCCTCTCTGCCCTCTGTCGCCCTTTTTACTCCCCCCCCCTGTCTTTCTTTCCAGTTTATCCTCCATCTTCCTCCTCAGGTGTTCCTCCAGCTCTCTGTTGTTGTCTTGAAGGCTCTCTTCACATTTGAACCTCTGTGAATCCATCTGTCTGTTGCTTCTCTTCTCTTTAGTGTCAGAATCAAAAGTGCTGTATCATCAGATCCACCAGCCTCAGCTGCATCTGAGGCACTCAGTTAAAATGCAAGGTATTTTCCTGTAAATAATTGTCAGCTCCTCTCAGCTCATGAAAGCGTTTCCATTTGCTCGTCTAAACACTTTGTGAAGCTGCTTTTTATCTCTCAGACGAGGTGGTGTTCGTTTGACTGCAGTGTTCCACTTTGTTTGGATTTAACAAAAAGACGATGGGACGTTTTAGATTTTTTAGCGTCCTCTGATACTCAAATCATATAATCATGGGTACACGTGCTGCATCTAACAGTTAGTTTTATCCATTTCATTATGCTGAAAGTTAATAAGTCACATCGTCTGTAAAAAGCTGGAATAAAGGAAAAATTTAATCTATAAAGGTTTTGTTTACTGACCTTTTGGATGAGTAACAATCCTGACACATCAAGTGAGTAAAAACCAAACGTGGATAAGATAAACCACCCGTCTCAGAGGAAGGTTTGCATCTTGCTCGTTACGTGGAGAAACTGGGCTGAATATGTTCCTCCGACTGTGTTTACTGAGTCGCTAGGCTTCTCAGTGACCTGCCTCATGATTCATGTCATTATGCTAAAAACAGCCCATCAAATTAAACTGGACAAGAACTGAAGGTCTACAGAAGTTTGCACTGCTCAGGTACTTACCTAGTTTTAATTAGAACCATCGACAGGTCAGAGTAACTCATTTCTGATTGACGACAGTGACTTGTTGTTGTCAGTGAGCAAGCACTGCTGTTAGCCGCTGATATGTTTTTTAAAGTGGATGATTTAAAGTGGGCGGACTCAAACTTAGCAAATAAACCCCTGTGATGTGAGACTGTAATCAAACTGTTGATCAGAGAGAAAGTAGTTTAAAAGATTTAGGACGCTAGACTGCAATGTTAGCCAGCATGACGTTAGCTTGTAACATTGTGATGTTGTTTAGCCATCTCTCGTCAGCCATCCAGAGATGGAGGGTCGCAAGTCTGATCTCCTGACAATAAGTTATGTTCATGATGGGCTTCTTATGTTAGAGCCATTAGAGGTTTTTTCACCTTCTTCTATCTGAAATAACAGGATTGCTATTAAAGCGCAGCAGAAAGTAGGCGTGGGAAAACAAATAGCAGCCATGAGTTAATGAATGTGATTGCAGCTGCAGTCCAATATGGTGGACAGCTCTAGAGTGATCACATGCATAAGATAATAAAGAAAAATTGGCCATAAAATTAAAGTTAAATTGATTTACATTAAAAATAAATTATGAAGCAATGACAGGTTATAAAAAAACTATTAAGAATTAGAAAAACTCACAATTAGGATGAAAGTGCTTAGCTAAAGCATCACCAGTGAAACAATACAAAAGATAAGATGTCAAAGACCTTAAACTGAACTCGTACAAAAGTAAACTAATTTTGTGTTGTTCTGTTTTTGTTGTGTTGTGATTTTTGGTTTCAGAGCAGCATTTAAATGAGAGTTGGCTCATCACAGATGGAAGCTTCACTTTAACAACGGCTTTTTAAAGGCTTACCACAAAGATTTGAGTGTTTAAGCTCTGAGCCCGAGGGACGGACACAAGGATGGAGGGAATTAAGAACAGGAAGAGAAGTCAGCAACACAAACAATAAAACAATACAGGGCAAAAGAAAAGGAGAAAATGAAAGGGTAAAAAATGGAAGAAATGTGGAAAGACTGATCAGATGGGAGATATAGAGCAGATGGACCTGAGAGAAGAGAAATAAAATGAGGGAAAGACATAAAAACGGGATCAAAGACCAAACATGACATCGCTCAAGAGTGACCGAGGACTTAATGGATGCATGATGATGATGGATGGATGGATAGTGATGGATGGATGGTGATGGGTAATGGATAGATGGATGGATGATTAATGATGGATGGATGGATGGATGGATGAATATTGATGGATGGATGGTGATGGGAAATGGATGGATGGACGGATGGATAGTGATGGATAACTGATGGATGGATGGATGGATGGATGGATGATGGATGGATGGGAGGATAATGATGGATGATAGTGATGGATGGATGGATGATGGCTAATGATGGATGGATAGTGATGGATGGAGGGATGGATAATGATGGATAACTGATGGATGCATGGATGGATGGATGGATAATGATGGATTGATGGATGGATGGATGGATGGATAATGATGGGTGGATGATGGCTAATGATGGATGGATTATGATGGATGGATGGATGGATAATGATGGATAACTGATGGATGCATGGATGGATGAATAGATAGTGATGGATTGATGGATGGATGGATGGATGGATGGATGGATGGATGGATGGATGAATGGATGGATGGATGGATGGATAATGATGGATGGATGATGAATGGATAGTGAAGAATGGATGGATGGATGGATAATGATGGATGGATGGATGGATGGATGGATGGATGAATGGATGGATGGATGGATGGATAATGATGGATGGATGAATGGATAGTGAAGAAAGGATGGATGGATGGATGGATAATGATGGATGGATGGATGGATAATGATGGATGCATGGATGAATGGATAGTGAAGGATGGATGGATGGATGGATGGATAATGATGATGGATGCATGGATGGATGGATGGATGGATGGATAGATAATTATGGATGGATGGATGGATGGATGGATGGATGGATAGTGAAGGATGGATGGATGGATGGATAATGATGATGGATGCATGGATGGATGGATGGATGGATGGATAGATAATTATGGATGGATGGATGGATGGATGGATAATGATGGATGGATTGATGGATGGATGGATAGATAATTATGTATGTATGGATGGATGGATGGATGGATAATGATGGATGGATAATGATGATGGATGCATAGATGCATGGATGGATGGATGGATGGATAGTGAAGGATGGATGGATGGATGGATGGATAATGATGATGGATGCATGGATGGATGGATGGATGGATGGATGGATGGATAGATAATTATGGATGGATGGATGGATGGATAATGATGGATGGATGGATGGATGGATGGATGGATGGATGGATGGATAGATAATTATGGATGCATGGATGGATGGATGGATAATGATGGATGGATTGATGGATGGATGGATGGATGGATGGATAATGATGGATGGATTGATGGATGGATGGATGGATGGATGGATGGATGGATGGATAATGATGGATGGATTGATGGATGGATGGATGGATGGATGGATGGATGGATAGATAATTATGGATGGATGGATGGATAATGATGGATGGATGGATGGATGGATGGATGGATGGATAATGATGGATGGATTGATGGATGGATGGATGGATGGATGGATAATGATGGATGGATTGATGGATGGATGGATGGATGGATGGATGGATAGATAATTATGGATGGATGGATGGATAATGATGGATGGATGGATGGATGGATGGATGGATAATGATGGATGGATTGATGGATGGATGGATGGATGGATAATGATGGATGGATTGATGGATGGATGGATGGATGGATGGATGGATGGATGGATAGATAATTATGGATGGATGGATGGATGGATGGATAATGATGGATGGATTGATGGATGGATGGATGGATGGATAATGATGGATGGATTGATGGATGGATGGATGGATGGATGGATGGATGGATGGATGGATAGATAATTATGGATGGATGGATGGATAATGATGGATGGATGGATAATGATGGATGGATTGATGGATGGATGGATGGATGGATAATGATGGATGGATTGATGGATGGATGGATGGATGGATGGATTGATGGATGGATGGATAGATAATTATGGATGCATGGATGGATGGATGGATAATGATGGATGGATTGATGGATGGATGGATGGACGGATAATGATGGATGGATTGATGGATGGATGGATGGATGGATGGATGGATGGATAATGATGGATGGATTGATGGATGAGAAACTAGTATTTAAATGTTGCCAAGCTGATTTGTGTCCCTCCGTCGGCCTCAGCTGACTCACCTCCACCCATCTGTTCCTCCATCCACTGCTACAGCTCCAACAGTTAGTCAGACTCAGACCTCCGAGGAAGAGGCAGAATCCTCCTGGATCTGCTCTGTCTGCTGAATCACCCGCAGGCTGTCCTGCTGTCATGTGACTCTGTGTTCTGTGTGTCATGTATGTCAGAGCCGTGTTCACGCTGCATACCTGAGGGTCAGTATGATGACAGCAAAGCTCACCTGGATGTGAAACCTGTTGATTGTTGGCTAACAGCTTGTCTCTCTTTAAAATACACTCAGTTATTCAGTATGACCCAAAATGAGCGGCTCCCTCATGAACACTTCAGGAAAGTGTTTACAGAGGTCAAAGGTCAGAGAGCTGTTTCTCACAGACGTTTGTCAGAGAGGAAGTCTTCCTGCCGCTGTCACCACCTGATGGCCTTCAGACAGAGCGCAGGTTTAGGGCACTCTGCACAGGGTTCATTTTCCTGGGAGCTGCCTGCATGATTTTTACAGTTAATGACTCACGATGCAGCCTCCGTCTGCTGCCTAAACAGACTCAGCCCCCTCAGGTGGTTCAGCGTTCTGCTTAGCAGACAAAAACCTCTGAAGTTCCTCTGTGGAGTGGACACCCTTCACAGGACTGAAGGACTCTCACCATCAGCACTTCTTAAAAACAGCAGCTCACAAAGGAAGGCACGACGTATGCATCACACAGCGGTCGGCCAGCATCTTCACCCTGGGCTGTTTTCATCTGCCGACGGGCGTTTGATCTGCGCCGTCAGCTCAGAGCGCTGTTTGGCGTCGAGTCACGTAGAGTCGCGGCTCGCTGCACATCACACGGCTCTGATGCATCGCCCTTGAGCCTGTAAATAAAAGAGCAACAGCTACTGTAGGGCCATCAAAGACAGTGTTGTGATGAGGCTGATTCTGAGATCATTAAAAAGCAGTTAGAGAGCAACAGTCCAGGCGAGCCGTGTGATTCGTCGCTTCACTTAATGACTGCAGACCCGAGCGTAACGAGCCCAGAGCTGCGTTTCCTAACAGCGTGGTGCGAGGCTGGAGGTGTGATCACATTTACATGCATTAATGATGCTATAGATTGGAATGAGCCAATATTAAACCTTTCATCACAGCAGAGACAGGGACAGAGCCTTAACGAGCTGCACCTCGTTTCTACGTGACAGGCAGAAAGAAAGCACGATTGGACCGGCTCTCGGGAACTGGATGAGTAATTCGGTTCACACAGAGTTACAGAAATAGAAGGTGTGAGCCGGCCTGATTACACATTTCTTAGAAAGCAGAACATGTCCTTCTCTCTGGCTTGACAAACTTTCATCTGTCCTTTAACCTCTCACCCCCCAACAAAAGTTTCTGGGGGGGGGCAACAGCCAATCTGTTCATCCTTTTGCCACCAGCTGATATCAACCTGCTGGTGCTCCGGAGGTCATAGTTTGTTTCTGTGCCTGTGGCCAAAGCTTGTGATTGGTCAATCAAACGGAAACATTTAGGCAGGCTGTGCCTGTTCACGTTGCTGGAACACGCACACACATCGAGGGGACATTTACGAGGTCTTCGTACTGCTGGGGACATTTGGGAACATGCAGTCCAGGCTCAGCAGGCAGAGCAGCAGCACACCGAACCTCAGACAATCCCGGTGCTGTTTGCTTTCTCTGAATTGTCTCGTTTGAAACATGAAGTCTCATTTTCCCGCTCACACTGACCCCCCCTCACAGGGTCGTCCACACTAATGGCTATGAACACAATGAATTGAAATTGTGGGACCAGAGCTCCGAGATGATGTAGGATTTCTCTCCATCTGTGAGTGACTCTGTTTACACCCGAGTGTTATACTGTGTTTTTATTCTTGCTGATTATTGCCCTGCAGAGGCTGGTGAGAAACAGCATTTAGTTTCAGCCTGTGTGTTTCTGTAAATACCGCACGAAATGACAATAAATCTTCTTCAATCTTGATTTTTTGTGCACAAAGACAGAAACATGACCCTGAGTCCATGTTGCGTTTCATGATTATAATTAGCAGCGTGCAGGTTTGAGGCCTGCCCGTCTGTCCTTCCTCACAGACGCTGAGAAAAAGCATTCATAAAGAGTCATTGTTATGTGTCATCATCTGCAACTTCTGGCCTCCAAAAGCAAAGTGTCAGCACAACAACATTTATTACCACAGCCAAGCAGAAATGACACTCTGTATCTGCTGCACAGTCTGTGCAGTCTGTGACTTTTTAATGCCAGGAATAGATGAGCAGAAGTGTAAGGAATTAAACTGTGTGTTTACGCTCTAATGCGAGCTGTTTAATAGCTCCAGTATGAAGCACAGCGTTGGCTTATCTTCACTTTGGGAACCATCGTCGTGACTTTGCCTGTGGAGGCAGCGGGTTTCAGGGCTTCCTGTGCAGCAGTGGATATCTGCACCAATGACAGGCATGGCGCGACTTCCTGTAGACAATGTTTGCAATCTGACGAATGCAGAGAATTTATCATTAAACCAAACCTGCTCTAGCAAAAAGAGCCATCAGAGAGCTTCAGGTACCACAAACCCCGTCCTGCCTGCAGGTTCTACATTTGAAGACATCTGAGCGTTTGGACATGTCTGAGTGTTACCTGACAGGTGGACCTCACCCTGCCTGATCATGTTACAGTCAGTAACCCCGCCCTGCACTCTGCTCTGGTTCTGCCTGTTTGTTCCCAGTATTCCCAGTGCTCGTTATCGTCGTGTTGAGGATTTGTTCTGTTAACTTTGGACGGCTGGCCTTCGGTTTGTCTCTCTGACCTTAACGAGGGGCTGACCATGAAGTTTACAGAACAGTCGCCCCCTGCTGGACAGGTCGAAGCACTGATTTCACTTTTCAGAGGCACCTTTGCAAACATCACTCTCTGCTGCTCCTCCTTGTCAGGGTTGCTGTCACAGAGAGTATAAGAGGCGGGGACACCCCGGACAGCTCTCCAACCTGCTGCAGGGCTAACACGTAGGCTGTATCCCGATTCAGGGTCTGCAGCTTTAAAGGCCCAATTTCAAGGCCGATTACGTCACAGCGGCGCGCCGAAGGCTGTCCCGATTCAAAGGCTACTTGAAATGCGGCCCTGAAATGCATCCTTTATTTCCCTGAATTTTAAGGCTGTGGCAGTGTAGACTTTGTGGCCCAACATATCCCAGAATGCATAGCGCGGCGGTGGGTGTGGATAATTTTGCCGAAAAAAAACGGCGGATGAGGGGCGGCTGAAGAGTGAACTTTAAGTAAGTACTGAATATTATGTCACTTATTTATGTGCAAATGTTTAATAACGAAGAACATTAAACATTGCTGTTGGCCACATGTCGGCAAAGTTATGTGACATTAGTGACGTTTGTACTAACTTGGTTTTAAAGCCTTTACTTTAAAATATACGCCGTTCAATAGCTGAGCTTCATCTCACAGAGAATGATCAAAGCTCATGTAGAAACAAACAAATGAACAAAAGATTTTCTCCTTCATCTCTGTCAAACACAGCTGTATGACACGTTTCCAGCTGTTAGTATCATGGTTGCTAGGCAACCTGGGCAGCGCAACAGAGGCTAGACCGTCCCATTTCACAAGCCTCGCACTTCCGGCCTTAGCGGTCTTTCAGTACGCGGCCCTTGAGGATCGTTGAGGCTGCGTACTTTAAGGCTGCAGACCCTGAATTGGGACAGAGCCATAGAGACCGATTCACACCTGTGGGTTAACCTAACCCCACTGAATGCACGCCTTTGGACTGTGGGAGGAGCAGACGACCCACGCCAACACGGGGAGAGCATGCAAATTAAGGAGGCGAACTCTGAAGGAACAGTGCTAACCACTGCGCCACCTCTTTGCAAGCCGTATGTGGATATGTGTTTAATATGAAGTGTGCTGGTACTTTAATGTTCCCTCTTTAGTCAGAGCAATTACTCAGCATTAAAATGTAAAACCAGGCTGCTTCTCCACCCGTCTGTCTGCAGCCAGCTCTTTTATTAAAGAGGAGGAGAAGGACAGGAGCGCTGAGGGGTGCTGACCCTGTTTACATCCTCCTTAATTACACTCAGCGCTGTGAGAAGGTGGACATCACACATGTAAACACGCTCCAAATTAATTAGAGCCGGGGTCAGAGTGTGAATCGCTGCGTCCTTTCAAACGCTGCTAACAGCTTTAAGCTGCTTGCGCTCTTCAGCCAATTTGTCTTATTTTGAAGGGACTCTGGCCAGCGCTGATTAACAAACCTGCTTTTAACAAGCTGGATGTCGCAAATGAACCAAGCAGGTTCAGCCTGTGTTTCGTTTGTTTACAGTGTTCACATGAAGGTTAATAACATGAAATGTGCTCCGTCAGCGGAGACAGGAACTGATTAAAGGCAGTGCTCCCTCGTCAGGTCCCACTAATCTGACACTCGCTGTGAAGGGAGGACGTGAGGCACCTGCAGCTTTTCACAAATAGGAATTTAGTCTTATGGAGCCTCTGTGGAGAGCCTACATTTCCCAGCATGCCTCGTGACGACCTCACTCTGATAAACGGGCAGTGACAACTGTTCCAAAAAGTTTTCTGGTAGTTAATCAACAAAACGTGATCATTAGGAAGGATGAAGGTCTTTCAGATAATCCAGAACCTCCCATCAATGAGCAAAGGAACCAAAGATCAGTGCGACCAAGAAGTCAGCGAGTCTCAAAGTCGTCCTGTATGAAGGAGCACCTGTTCAGGTAACGGCTCACTGTGGAGGAACGAGCTAGTGACCGTGGTAAAAACAAGCTCGCCATATCAGCAAACAGCGGGAAGAAAAATGAATCCAGGAGCTGCCGAGACTGTCCATCAGGAGGCTCCAGCTGGAAGGCAGAGAGACCCAGCAGACCCTGAACCAGCAGACCCTGACCCAGCAGACCCTAAACCAGCAGAACCTGACCCAGCAGAACCTAAACCAGCAGACCCTGACCCAGCAGACCCTGACCCAGCAGAACCTAAACCAGCAGAACCTAAACCAGCAGACCCTGACCCAGCAGACCCTGACCCAGCAGACATCAGCTGACGTCCTGTTCCAGATCCCCACAGGGCACGTTTTGGTGGGAATCAGCGCCTCCGGGCTGGAAGAGGATTGGGAATGCGTTGAGGTTTTGAGTTTCGTTGCTGAGGTCGGGAAGACACCGAGGTGTGGACCACAGCACCTGCAGGGACGTGACCGGCCTACTGCAGTGAAGACAGAGCTGAGCCTCCATGTTTGACCACGAGTAGATAAACGAGTTCCTCCTGGTGGTGTTCGACTCAGGCTGACGAGCTCAGAAGGAGGCGTCGGTTGTCCTGATGTGGAGCTCCCTCGGTGAGGTGGTTTGGTTTGAGGTTCAGATGGAGGTCTGAGGTTCTCTGCTGTTAGTCTGAAGAGCATTTAAAGAAAAGACAGTTTCCACTTGATGAGTTTCAGTGTGAGGTTTGTCACATCTGGGCTGAGCAGCATCTAAACAGGTACGCAGGCTCACCTGAGAGCTTCAGGAGCTCCTCACACTGAACCTTTGCATTTCTAATGACTCGGCTTTATCTTTTTAATTTCCCTTTTCTACTCCTTATCTGTGAAACTCATTTCCTGTTTTATTACCTTTGTGTCATCGCTGACTGACTGCACCTTCGTTCAGGGATTTTTCTCTTTAACACACCTGCAGATGATGATGAGGACGACGGTGATGAAGCCTGTTTTTACGCTTTGTTTTTCGCTCTGCCTGCTTTACATTTAAATGGAGGCGAATAGAAAATGTGCGGCGTTGCCGACACCCTGAAGTCAGTTATTTGTGCAGATAACAAACTGCACACCGTCGTGATTTTAAGAACAAGTTTGTGGCTGAAAACACCAGAAACCTGCTGCAGGTGCAGATCCTAATCTGTCAATCGATGCTGAGCTGATGGATGTGACGGCAGAAGCACCAGGAAAAGTAAGTGCAGGAGTGTGTGGTGTGTGTGTGCTGAATTCTAACGATCATCATCTGTTACAGCAGGTCTGAGCTCGGCAGGTAAACAAAGAGCTAAATCATTGACCTGAGTCTCTTCTGCAGCACTGATAGTTATCAGGTCAGAGGTCACACACACCTTCACAGAGCGATTAATCAGCAAACTGTAACTGAAGATGATCCACCAAACCTGCAGGTCCTCTGATGTCCAGCAGAGGCAGCAGTGAGTAGGTCCCCACAGACATGAGTGTTAAAATTAACACGTTTACAGCCTGATACACACCTGTAAAGGGGGAGGATCTTTCTATAACCTCTTTGCATTATTAGGGGCGTGGCCTCTTTGACTGACTGGCTGTACACAGCTAGCTCTGGCTGTCTGATAGGCCGAATGGCAGTGCTGTGAAGACTAAACGTAACAGGACGTGAACCTGAAGTCGCTTCAACCTGCAGGGCTGCGAGGAGAAGCCTGATAATGTGGACGTCAAGGAGAAAACAGAGCTTATGATAGCCAAACATCTGTAGACAGATGTTTGAAATGACTATGAGCTCTTCTCTTGGTGTCAAAGGCCTCATCATGTACAGTCTGCGGTTATTAACCACACCAAAGGACAAAGTCGGGTATGTGTTTATCTCACTGGGTAAACGCTTCAGCATTCATGCGAGTGGCTGAAGGACGTCCTCACCTGGATAACTGATAACAATGACATCATCAGAGTCACGGATGTGATTCAGGGACCCAGCAGGCTGAACCACACCGGAGAGGTCTAACACGCTGACCTCGATCCACAGCGTGGCTCCGTGGAGTGGGAGGTGTGCGACCAGAGGCCAGATGGATCCGTGCTGATGGGCAGCGTCTGAACATACACGAGTCATGCCTTGGTGATGTCACTCAGGTGGACATGACACTCGACAGGTCTAAGAGCTTTGATCTTCCTGCAGCGGGTCCAGCTGCAGAGCGGGACTGGTTCTGGACCGGGAACAGCAGAACAGCGGGGTCCTAAACAGAACCCGTTTGATGGCAGGCGATGCCACAGGACGCCTCCGAGGTCAGTCCTTGCAGCTCAGGGCCGATCGGGGGGCGGGGCTCAGCGCTGCGCTGGTATTAATGGAGCGGCTGAGCAGTGTTTATATGCACACATGCATTTTTAATGAAAACCAGCCTGCTTTTCATTTGGCTTTGCTTCCTTTCATGAGGCTAAAAAGCACTTAAGAGTCAGCTGGAGAAGATAGAAAAAGGAGCTTTTATTCACAGTGTGCGCAGCCTTTTCACCCTCCATCAAATATGAAAGAGCGATGAAAAAGAGATATAACTGAGGCTGTGAAAGACTGCAGAGTGGTGTCAGGACTCAGGAGGGAAGAAAAAAGACAGAGCAATGTCAGCTTTGTTGGTGAAGGACGATTAAGAGGATTCCATAAAGAACGACACCATTAGCACATTTATCAGGCAGCGTCTCCGCGCTGGAATATTTCTCATTTTGTCGAGCGGGGCTGAGGTTACTATCTGCAAAATGTATTTTCTAATAACTCTCATTACTCCTCGTTATTTGGGGTCGATGTCACCTCCATAAAAGAATAAATCCACTCATACATTATCTGGTGAGCTGCACTAAACTCTAAACTTGACATTTTCTGTCAACTCGGAATAAAAGTTTTATGTTTGAGACGTCCTTTAATTATTCTCGGCTTCGTCATCGACGCTGTGCTGTGGACCGTAACCTGCTCCGAGGACCGTCTGATCCTGAATCACGATTCAGATCGTCAGCTTTGCTCTCAGTCTGTGTTTGTGATTGGAAGTAATGTGGAGCCAACGAGCAGAAGCGTACTCTTTCACGCTTTTGGATCAGCGACCTGATGAGGACGAGCTGCCGAAGTCACGCCACGGCAGGGTAGCTGGATAACAGCAGGACAAACGTGTAGACACGCAGCTTTAGTGCTGCAACATTTAGAAAACTCAACAAAATACAAAAGTGCAAAAACTCAGGCAGAGAAGAAAAACTAGAAACTAACGAGCTTAACAAAGACCAGAGGGAGAGGCACACACAGGAGGCAAAACCAAACATGACACACGAGACTATCAAAATAAAACAGGAAGTAACTCAGACTACGACATGACAGCACTGACTAACAAAAAACGGAGATGAGAAATACAAACTCAGAGCTCAGGACATAGAAAATTATTACTGTCATATAAGTCACACCCGGCGTCCCAGGACCCTGACGTGAACACAATCACAGATCTCCAAACTCTGGCGGATGATGTCAGTTCGCGACTTTAGAAGGAATTATAAAAAAGATATGCATATGTCGGTTTAATCCAATAAAGTTATTGTAGAAAATCAGACGGACGCTCTTCAGATTGATGCTGAGGTGATTCTAAAAGATCAAGATGTGATTGAATATTTACTGAAACAGTAATGTTGGAAAATGTCAGCGATGAAGGTGAGGAGAGAGAAACGGGCGAGGACAGACCCCCGTGGTGTGGTTGAGGTCGTTGCAGATAAACACGATCGATCTGCTCATCTTCAGTCGGATCAGCCTCCCCCTGCTCCTCCTCGCTCCCGTTATCAGGCTGTAAAATCATTTCTTTTATTGTCTCCCTCCTTCTTTGTTGTCTTGACGTTATTATTTTCCCTGCCTCCTCTCGTCCCGTCGCTCTAATTTATTTTTCTCGGTTTCCACAGAGTCCTGCTCCGACACGTCTGTCTGTTTGTTTTTGCTGGAAACTCAGACGAGCACAGAGAAACTGTGAGATCTTCTGTTTTCCTCGTTGTCAGCTAATCCCGTGTGCCGAGCCACGTTGGTGAAAAAGACTTGTGTTGTCTGTCAGGAACAAACACAGTAATAAGAGGAACTCCCTCGCTCGCTTCTATAAGGCACGTGATATTAAATCCTGTTGCTGTATCCTTTGCAGAGGATACCAGCGTCTCATCTGTGAAATGTTACAGTCATTTATAGATGACTTATAGACTTCTGCCAGCCTGTAGTTTTATTATTCACACAATGATCAGCAGCACGGTGGTCAGCACTGCTGCCTCACAGACAGAATCAGAATCAGAATCAGAATACTTTATTGATCCCTGGGTTCAGCTCCACCATCAGCCTGCGGTCTTTCTGTGTGGGTTCTCCACGGGTTTCCTCCCACACTCCACAGACAGTGGGGTTAGGTCAACTGGAAACTCTGAATCGCCCACAGGTGTGAATGTTCATGTGTTAGACTGGTGCCCGGTCCAGGATCGATGATCAGCAGCACTGACTGTCTGTGTAAAATTACTCCTGGTTTATTGCTCAGCATTAATATTATTCATATGTTTAAATGTAGTGAGTCCAAAAACAGATGTTCACGCAGTCAGCAGCAGAGACACGCCGGTACAGTTTATACCAGTTGTGTCCAACTCCAGGCCTCGAGGGCCGGTGTCCTGCAGGTTTTAGATCTCACCCTGGGTCAACACGCCTGAACCACATGATTAGTTCATTAACAGGCCTCTGGAGAACTTCAAGACATGTTGAGGAGGTCATTTAGCCATTTAAATCAGCTGTGTTGGATCAAGGACACATCTAAAACCTGCAGGACACCGGCCCCCGAGGCCTGGAGTTGGACACCCCTGGTTTATACCATAAACTACAGATATAGCACACTTGGCATCATACTCATGCCAACGCTTCAGACTGCAGCTCTGATTCACACTCCTGCTCTCTGTAATCTCATTACATCTCATGCTGTCTCTGAATCGCTTGGTCAGCAGTTAGATCACTTCCAATTATCCTTTCATTCTCCCGTCCTCCTCCTCCATCCCGTTTTTATGTTTCTCATCATTTTCCTCAAACTGACTGCAACCCTCCCCCATCTCCTCGCCTCGATGTTTTTCTTCTGTGTTTCATTTCATTTCAATAAAGTGGTAATTAAAAGTGAACGAGGATCATTTTTAGAAACGTTGACGTGTAAATAAAGAGGCAGACAGACCGGCGGACAGACGTCTCACGGCTCGTCTGCGAGCTGTAATTGGTTTGTCGCGTCGTCAAGTCGCTCCTTGACACTCAGTGTAATGGACAGAGACATTCAATTTGGCTGAAACACAAGCTGAATGTCAATTAAGTGCTGGAAGTTTTAAAGGAAGACGAGGAAGAAAAAGACTGAAGATTTGGAGGGTGGCACTGAGGAACAGGAAGTAAAGAAACAAAGGAAGTAAAACGAAGGAAGAGAGGAAGTCTGCAGAGAGAAGAAAAAGGAAAATATGAGATTTAGAGGAAA
>NC_135187.1:332500-397500 GCF_041146795.1 Maylandia zebra | reverse complement strand
GGATGGGTGGATAATGACGGGTGGATGAATGGATGGATGGATGGATGGATGGATGGATGGATGGATGGATGAATGGATGGATGGATGGATGGATGGATAATGATGGGTGGATGAATGGTGGATAATGAAAGGTGGATGAAATGCAATAAAGATGAGTCATCAAGTTCGAGTAAGTGCTGAGAACTTTGGACAGTTGCTCCAGAGAAGACGTGAGGGTGGAGCCTGTACTGTGGACACCACGTCCTTCATGAGACTGTCTACAGCATCAAAGCATAAGAGAAAATAAACAGTGAGTAATGAGTGACTCAGTATTTACTGGGCATCCCGGCGCCCTCCTCCTCCTCTTCCTCCTGCATGTCCCATAAATTTTAAATGGCGACATAACGGCGAGATTTACAGCTGGCTGTAAAACCAGTTTGTGTCTCTTCATCCATCTCTCTGACAGCAGGGCTTCTTCCTCGTCATCCTCGTCTTTCTGTCACACAGCTTCTTTTCTTCCACTCGTCAGATTCATGAATGAACTGTGCGACCAAACGTCTGTGGACACCTGCGTCTCTGGTCGTTTGTCTGTTTCTTTGCAGAGTTCTTCTTCTGTCTGCTGCTCTCACAGTCACTGATACCCACAAAAGTGTTGGCTTACAGCATCAACCAGCATGTGTTAAACAGCACTTTGAAGGTCTGCGTTCCAGTTTACACCTCTTTGAGACCGATTTGACGCAAAGACAGCGCAATCGTCCCCAACAACTCTCCGAATGCTCAGAACACACGTTTTTCAGCGGCTCGGTGGTCTCTGGGCCTGCCTTCAAGTACAGAGGCCTCACAGGTGAACCGATCCACCTGCTGTGGAGGAATGGGCCGAGGAGTTTTCTTTGTGGTCGGCTGGTGCTCAGGTTCGGTGAGGTCAGTTTTTTTGAGTGCTCATTGTCATTATTCTGCATTTAAGTAAAATGAGAGTTGCTTATTGGAGAGCACACCTGTTCCATGAGTCCCTGCAGGACCAGTCAGTCCCAGCGAAGCAGCAATTTTACTTCTCTTACTTTCGTTTATTTTAGACCCAAGCTTCCTGTTCCTGTTCCAGCTCCAGGAGGAAATCATTTAGGACTTATTTCAGTATTTCAATTTTAGGCACGTCAGACTCCACCACATTTATTCTGATGATCTTATAATGCATTAACATCTGCTGCTACCTACAAACACAACATTTTGTATTCTTGTGCAAAGTAAGAAATCTGCCTGCAGACTGATTTTCCCTCAAACTGACTCTGAAGACATTCAAAGGAGCGGATAATCTGCCACGTGTTGGTTCACCTGCAGCTGAGAAGCAGAAACCAGCACTTCTTCAGACACACCCGGATTTTATTCTGTGGCTTTTAAATTAAAGTTTTGACTTTATTTCAGTTTCTGCAGGTTTTCCATTTAAATCCTGTCATTTTGTCCTGGTTTATGTAGTTTGATGACTTTAAGTGTTTACATGTGCTATAGAAACAAACTTGATTTCATTCAGTTCCCAACAGGAAGATTTATCCTAATGATGAAAAAGAAATAAGAAGACTTTGTGGAACTACTACACACTGGAAGAGCTTAAACTGGTGGCTCTGGTATTGTTGGCCTGCTTTCCCATTAATCTCTGAGACCTGCTCAGATTTATCTGAGCCGAGCGTGATGCACGTGGCCCCGCTGCTGGCTTTGACCCTTCTTTGAGGAATCACAGAGCTGCCAGGTTAATCCTAACATCTGCTAACATCTGGAGTCGGTCTCCGGGCGCTGCTCCTGATATGTAAGGCGGGTTAAATGCAGAGAACGAGTTTCCCCTCCAGGGACCAATAAACAGTCTTATCACTATTATAGCTCCTGCAGACACGCTCACACAGGCCAGTGTTCTCACCCTGACAGAAGGGTTTGTTATCACTAAGTACAAAGCAATGGAGACCAGAGAGCACATAGTGCCTCAAACCAAATGATTTAAATTTAAATGAAACCCACAAACCCGGCCAGCACCACGGTCTGGTCTTCCCATCTTTAACCGTACACAGTAGTCCTCTCAGACATTATTTGGGCTGGGCAGTGTTATTCAGCATGAACGTGAATAAACACCTGTACAGGTTCAACATGTGCTCGTCCACATTAACAGCTCGCTTCATACGACACTCCGAGCCACGAAGAACGAACAGTTCATCGATAAAAACGAGGCTCAAGTGTCTGTATATAAATGAGCACTTCATAAGTTTGAATTCAAATATGAGAGACAGAAAAGCCTGAGGAGACAGAGAGCGCCCTTCAAACCTCCTCAAGGTCGATGCCGGTCTGCTGGCTTGAATTACACGACGGCTGCTTTCAGCGGACTCTCCCTTTGACCCGCCGGGACGCTCGGGTGTCTGATCAATAGCGCAGGACTTCCCTCAGCCTCCTCTGGATGCACCGAGCACTCAAAAGCAAACGGAGCGAATTTATGGATGTCGTTCCAGCGTGAGATCGATATCAGAGGACAGAACACATCTCCTGCGACCTGGACAGGTCAGAGGATAGCTGGTGGAGCTGAGGCCGATGACCCCGACGCCCCCTCTGCTGATGGATCGCAGACAGTCTGGTCTTCACTAACAGTTAGTGACGGTGATGATGCCATTTCAGCAGCAGAAGTCTCGTACGAGCTCCTCACTACACACCTTCACCTATTAGCATTCAGGCATTTATGACATCAAGGTTTCAAATGAAGCGCTGAGCTTCCTGCTGTTTGTCAGACTCTCTGTCCTGAACTGTGGCATCGTTTGTATAAATGAGCCAGACTCTGCCAGCAGCAGTTGATATGGAAGGACAACCAGCTGCGGCCCGTGCCCATGTGCCAGCTCTGAAAGTCAGTCACAGCTGGCAGCGTTAGTCCCGGGTCACACCAAACTACCTGACTCATCCATCCATCCATCCATCATCCATCCATCCATCCATCCATCCATCATCCATCCATGCATCCATCTATCCATCCATCATCCATCCATGCATCCATCATCCATCCATCCATCCATCATCCATCTATCCATCCATCATCCATCCATCCATCCATCCATCCATCATCCATCCATGCATCCATCATCCATCCATCCATCCATCATCCATCTATCCATCCATCAATCCATCCATCCATCCATCATCCATCCATCCATCCATCCATCCATCATCCATCCATGCATCCATCTATCCATCCATCATCCATCCATGCATCCATCATCCATCCATCCATCCATCATCCATCTATCCATCCATCATCCATCCATCCATCCATCCATCCATCCATCCATCCATCCATCATCCATCCATGCATCCATCATCCATCCATCCATCCATCATCCATCTATCCATCCATCATCCATCCATCCATCCATCCATCCATCCATCCATCCATCCATCCATCCATCCATGCATCCATCTATCCATCCATCATCCATCCATCCATCATCCATCCATGCATCCATCATCCATCTATCCATCTATCCATCCATGCATCCATCCATCCATCCATCCATCTATCCATCCATCCATCATCCATCCATCCATCCATCCATCCATCCATCATCCATCATCCATCCATGCATCCATCTATCCATCCATCATCCATCCATCCATCATCCATCCATCCATCATCCATCTATCCATCCATCCATCATCCATCCATCCATCCATCCATCCATGCATCCATCTATCCATCCATCATCCATCCATCCATCATCCATCCATGCATCCATCATCCATCTATCATCCATCCATCTATCCATCCATGCATCCATCCATCCATCCATCCATCATCAATCCATGCATCCATCATCCATCCATGCATCCATGCATCCATCCATCCATCTATCCATCCATCATCCATCCACCCATCCATCCATGCATCCATCCATCCATCATCCATCCACCCATCCATCCATCCATCCATCCATCATCCATCTATCCATCCATCATCCATCCATCCATCCATCCATCCATCCATCCATCCATCCATCCATCATCCATCCATGCATCCATGCATCCATGCATCCATCCATCCATCATCCATCTATCCATCCATCCATCCATCCATCCATCCATCCATCCATCCATCCATCCATCCATCCATCATCCATCCATCCATCCATGCATCCATCCATGCATCCATCCATCCATCCATCCATCCATCATCCATCCATCATCCATCCATCCATCGATCATCCATCCATCATCCATCCATCCATCTATCCATCCATCATCCATCATCCATCCATGCATCCATCCATGCATCCATCCATCCATCATCCATCCATCCATCATCGATCCATGCATCCATCCATCCATCCATCCATCCATCCATCATCCATCCATGCATCCATCATCCATCCATGCATCCATCATCCAACCATCCATCCATCCATCCATCCATCCATCCATTATCCATCCATCCATCATCCATCATCCATCTATCCATCCATCTATCCATCCATCATCCATCCATCCATCATCCAACCATGCATCCATGCATCCATCCATCCATCCATCATCCATCTATCCATCCATCATCCATCCATCCATCATCCATCCATGCATCCATCCATGCATCCATCATCCAACCATCCATCCATCCATTATCCATCCATCCATCATCCATCATCCATCTATCCATCCATCATCCATCATCCATCCATGCATCCATCCATCCATCCATCCATCCATCCATCCATCATTATCCATCCATCCATCCATCATCCATCCATCCATCATCGATCCATGCATCCATCCATCCATCCATCATCCATCCATGCATCCATCATCCATCCATGCATCCATCATCCATCCATCCATCCATCCATCCATCCATCCATCCATCCATCCATCCATCCATCCGAGGTGACACTCAAACCAGCAGAGTGCCATAATCTCTTTAGTATGTCCTGGGTGTGCTCCCCTCCCAGTAGCCCCTCACAGGTGCCCAGTTTCCTTCCCAGCTGTCTGACACACCTCTATGAATCCCTGCCTTTAATTGAAATCACTTCACATGTTTTCACAGTTTACTTTTCCCAAAGAACAGAGAAGAAATCAGAAGAAGATGAGTGTCCAGATCATCAGCATGGTTTTGGAAACATCTGCGCTCTCACTGCATTAAAGGAGTCTTTGCAGTGCGGAGAGGCTGACGGAGCGATGGAACATTTCCAGGAGACGCTGATGTAACGGTAACGCTTGCAGAAGCAGATGGGAGAGCGGTGGGAGGCAGCGAGGAGAGCAGACGGCCTCGAGCGCTGTTCCTCTCTCTCCTCACACAAAGGCAGAAATCTAATTACTGCAGTTTGTTCTGGAGACGCAGACACACAATGAAGAGCTTAAATCATGGTCCTCATTAACGAGCCAATGAGAGCGGCTCTCTGAACAAAACAAGGGAACGAGAAATAAAGCAGCGTTTTACTGCACTTTTGTTTTTTCACTGCCGTGAAGCAAAGGGATGAAGGAGCAACAACATGTGCTTCCATGATCCACAGCATCTGTGATTGATCACACACACTGGACTCTATTGATTACAGTGATAAGTTTCTCTTACATTCTTACATTATTGATTACAGCCACTAGATTGGTTTACAGACACTTTGCTCAGCCCATAACTCATAAAGTCAAGCGCTGGTGTGGTTCCTGCTCACGCTGAGAGCAGAACGAGCAGGACACCCAAAGCTCAGCATGGTTTACAGACATGTTATGGAGGAGCAGGGCGCTCATGGGTCCAGTGTTAAAATCTTTGGAGAGTCCATGGCAGCAGAGAGGAGTCTAACTTTGTGGTGGAGTAAAACCTTTATCTTCGAAATCCTTATTTTAGGGCACAGTCAGCTACTTTTATGCCTGCCTTATAATAATCATCATTCTGAAAGTTAATTCAGTTTATTTATATTTGAAATAACTTACAGAAATATTCTTACCTCTTTGTCAAGATGGCTGATACGTGGCACGGCTTGCTTCTGGAAGGACTTTGTGATTTCTGATAGCGTCACTACATGTGATGTGAGCAGGCATCATGGTACTTTATCATCGATCTCTGTAAGGAGTCTGACAGAGCTGATGATGTCACAGCAGATGGCCCCGCCCCTCGCTCAGCCTGGCTCTGTCGGAGGTTTCTTCCTGTTAAAGGGGAGCTTTTCCTTCCCACTGTCACCAATGTGCTTGCTCACAGGGCTCAAAGGTCTACCTTATAATATAAAGCACCTCGAGGCGACTGTTGTTGTGATTTCAGTTATTAATTAAATGACATTGAATTGAATTAAGCCTTTTAAACAATTGCAACACAGAGAGAAGATGACAAAGTGACTGGTGTGAAATGAGTGCAGTCATTTCAGTGAAGCCTCGTTGCCACAGTGGAAAAACTTCTTTCTATTAAAAAAAGAAACCAGCCTGGTCTCTGTGGGGCGAGATTATGGGTGGAAAGGTTTAATGTTGGTACCTAATCAAACTATATGTCATGTTCCTGTAAAATTCATTATATATGATTATATGCAGATGACTGTTCTTCTATTTTACCCACTAAAAAACCTGAAACAGTCATTTAAAGTCCTCTATGTTGTGATGTTAACTAATCTAAGACCTGAATGTGGATCAAGCCAAGTTCATGTTGTTACCCAGGGTCAGAGGTGATGGAGCTGTAACTGTCCAAGGCTCCAACATGGAGAAGCTTCAGAATTATTCCTGTGATTTAAATCCAACAGCCTTGTTGGTAAATAATAATAATAGTAACTTTATTTATAAAGCGCTTTCAAACAAAGTGCTGTACAGCTGCCTAATATCTTGAGGGAGGTTGTTCCACAGAAACGGGGCATGAAAAGTAAAAGCTCTCCAACTGTCTTTGTTCTGGCTCTAGGAACCTTTAGAAGGCCAGAGTCCTGAGATCGGAGAGCACGGGGTGGAACGTAAAGGTGTAAAAGGTCGGAGAGGTATGAAGGTGTCAGTCTGTTTAAAGCCTTGTAGGTGAGCAGCAGGACCTTAAAATCTGCACGAACCTGTCAAGGTAGCCAGTGAAGAGATCTCAGTACAGAGGTGCTCAGATTTCCCAGTTCTTGTTAAAATGCGAGCAGCTGCATTTTGCACCATCTGTGGACCTCTGAAACTTTTCTTTGGAATAATCAAAATGAGTTTCCTGCACAGGAACAGAAGTTTTCTGTGGGCTGAAGGTTCTTGTCTCGATAAAGGCGCTGCGATTTATCGTCAGAAGTGTCGTTCATAATTCTGCTTATTGCTTTTTTATTGTTTTTGTTATTTCACATGTGTTTGTCACAGTTTGAGAGGCGGAGCTTCCAGACGGACAAAACAAAATAACAAAAAGCAAAACTTCGTTTTTTTCAAATGACAAAGTTGATGGGAGTGATGAAACATAAACATACTACACACACAAGAAGACTCAAGCTATGTAATTATGAAATCCAAACATAAATCAGATAGACCTCGGGCCACACTGTGGTATCGATAACAGGCACGGACTCCTCTCCAGCACTGATTACAGGCTCGGGTTTGTTACAGCAGCAAAGAGAAATCTTTGCAGCACTGGACTGAATTCATTTACACTATCGATCACATAATTGTCCTGAATTGTCCTGAATTGTCCACACACACACACACACACACACACACGTAGAAAAATATTTAATATACACATCCAGAAATGCATATACTATTATATATTGTACATATATTTATTAGTTTCAGATGTAGCCATTCTTGTATTTTGCTTGTTTACATTATTGTATTTTGCACAACTCTGTTGCTTGTGAAGCTCGCACACAAGAATTTCACTCACATGTGCTGTACCAATGTACCTGCACATGTGATGTGACAATAAAAGTGATTTGATTTAATTTGATTTGAAGTGATTTGAACTGTATTGATTGACTGGAGGATGTTTAAAGCTCTGCTAGGTGTGAAGCAGAGCGGGAATGCATGTTAATGTCCCGTAAGGCGGAGCTACAACTCAGAGGACGCAACATGAACACAAAAACACGAGTTTCTGTCTTCTTCCTCTGTTTAATCAGCTCTGCTGCTGACTGAACGCTCAGCGTGTCAGTCAGTATAACACACACACAGCTCTGTTTGTGTGTGTCGGCCGCCTCCTTATGCAGTCAGAGTCGGGCTGGGCTCCACATGACTGACAGTTAAACAAAGGAAAGCTGCTAAAGGTCGTGACCTTCGAGATTCCTCCACATTCATTAAGACAGTCGCTTCACTGAGAATCTTTCTTCACAAACTGAAGCTTGGCCTTTCCTTCTGAGGGCTGTCACGATTCGACCGTACGGATCCCACCAGCCAATCAGCCGGGACGCTTCCTGCCCACATCTCTGGTGGAGTGTTTTACAAGCCCCACAGAGCCCCGAACCTGGGCCCTGGATCCGGTCCTGCAAACGATCGTGGCTCAAGAGTTGGGAGTTTGTCTTGTAATAGGAAGGTTGCCGGTTCGAGCCCCGGCTTGGATAGTCTCGGTCGTTGTGTCCTTGGGCAAGACACAGCATAACCAGGAAAAATCCTCCATGGGGAGTCAATTATTTATGGAGCACAGCTAAGAATAACTGGGACAGGGATAGCTCAGTAGGTAGAGTGGTGGCCCCATGATCGGAAGGTCGGGGGTTCGACTCCACTGAACAGCTACCCTGAGGTACCCCTGAGCAAGGCACCGTCCCTACACACTGCTCCCCGGGCGCTGCACTGGTGGCTGCCCACTGCTTCACTGGGTGAATGGGTTAAATGCAGAGGAACTATTTCCCTATGGGGACTAACACGCACACTTTACACTTTATAATAAAATGAGATAAATGAGTTTGTAAAGATCAGAATGTTAGTGTAATATTAACCCAGCCTTCATCTGCAGATCTGTCTGTACTCTGAAACTAATAAGGCCACAGTGACAGCAGTGCAGTGATGTAATCCTGACAGAGGGTACAAGCGCCCTCGTCCTGGTGACCAATCCGGCGGAGACGTGCAGTGGAGCTGATGATGGAGCTCTCAGATACGTGCTGATGTCTCTCTTCTCCTTCTATCTCTGCACTTCAGATTGTTATGAAACCCCAGCAGCTCTCCCAGCATGACAAGCAGCCAGCAGCAGATGGAAACCTCACAGTTTCACATGATTGGAGGTTTTTTCCATCTCAGGTTTCTGTTTCTTTTAAAGAGAGGAAGATCGCATCGCACTGCTTTTATTCCACTTCTCAGAGTAAAAATAACTCGCGCAGCCTCTCGGCTCGGCTCACGGTGCGTTTGTGTTTGTGTCTGTGTGCCGGCCCTGACCCCGTTGTTTGAAACCGTCAGAGAATAGAGAGCGAGTGTGTTTCTGCACTGCTCTGCCTCAGTTATAGCACTCATTAAAGGCTAACTGTGTGGATGTGTGAGAGCTGAATACTTCACCGCCTGTAGACACACATTGCTCATGTGCGCATCCACATGTAACACAAAATTTAACCAAACTAAAAAAACAAACGTGACTTAGAGCTGGGCGGAGCTGTGGTGCAAGGATGGATGGATAAGTGGAGGATGGATGGATGAATGGATGAGTAGATGATGGATGGATGGATGGATGGATGGATGGATAAGTGGATGATGGATGGATGGATGGATGGATGGATGAGTGGATAAGTGGATGATGGATGGATGAGTAGATGATGGATGGATGGATGGATGGATGGATAAGTGGATGATAGATGGATGGATAAGTGGATGATGGATGGATGGATGGACTGATGGATAAGTGAATGATGGATGAATGGATGCATGCATGCATGGATGGATGGATGGATAAGTGGATGATGGATGGATGGATGGATGGATGGATGGATAAGTGAATGATGGATGGATGGATGGATGGATAAGTGAATGATGGATGGATGGATGATGGATGGATGGATAAGTGAATGATGGATGGATGAATGGATGGATAAGTGAATGATAGATGGATGGATGGATGGATAAGTGAGTGATGAATGGATGGATGGATGGATAAGTGAATGATAGATGGATGGATAAGTGGATGATGGATGGATGGATGGATGGATAAGTGAATGATAGATGGATGGATAAGTGGATGATGGATGGATGGATGGACTGATGGATAAGTGAATGATGGATGAATGGATGCATGCATGCATGGATGGATGGATGGATAAGTGGATGATGGATGGATGGATGGATGGATAAGTGAATGATGGATGGATGGATGGATGGATGGATGGATGGATGGATGGATGGATAAGTGAATGATAGATGGATGGATGGATGGATGGATAAGTGAGTGATGGATGGATGGATGGATGGATGGATAAGTGAATGATAGATGGATGGATAAGTGAATGATGGATGGATGTACTGATGGATAAGTGAATGATGGATGAATGGATGCATGCATGCATGGATGGATGGATGGATGGATAAGTGGATGATGGATGGATGGATGGATGGATAAGTGAATGATGGATGGATGGATGATAAGTGAATGATGGATGGATGGATGGATGGATGGATGGATGGATGGATAAGTGAATGATGGATGGATGGATGGATGGATGGATGGATAAGTGAATGATGGATGGATGGATGGATGGATGGATAAGTGAATGATGGATGGATGGATAAGTGAGTGATGGATGGATGGATAAGTGAGTGATGGATGGATGGATGGATGGATGGATGGATAAGTGAATGATGGATGGATGGATGGATGGATGGATAAGTGAATGATGGATGGATGGATAAGTGAGTGATGGATGGATGGATAAGTGAATGATGGATGGATGGATGGATGGATGGATGGATAAGTGAATGATGGATGGATGGATGGATGGATGGATGGATAAGTGAATGATGGATGGATGGATGGATGGATGGATAAGTGAATGATGGATGGATGGATAAGTGAGTGATGGATGGATGGATGGATGGATAAGTGAATGATGGATGGATGGATGGATAAGTGAATGATGGATGGATGGATGGATGGATGGATAAGTGAGTGATGGATGGATGGATGGATGGATGGATAAGTGAGTGATGGATGGATGGATGGATAAGTGAATGATGGATGGATGGATGGATAAGTGAATGATGGATGGATGGATGGATGGATGGATGGATGGATAAGTGAGTGATGGATGGATGGATGGATAAGTGAGTGATGGATGGATGGATGAGTTTAAGTGAGTTAGTATTCACCTCGTCACCTGTCGCCACCTCTGTGTGTCGTATGAGTGTTCATGGACATGGTGCTGGTTTGGGTCAGGGTTGGGTTGCTCTGCTGTGATTGGCTATTATGTTGTTAGAATTATGTGTATAAACACTCATCATACCGCTGACACCATGTCAACAGAATTACTGCTAGAAAAAGACACAACGGAATCACCTCAAGGATATTTGGCATATATACTGGAGGAGCCACATATCAAACCACCAACCTTCCAGTTAGTAGATGATCCGCTCTGCCTCTACCTGATCTACCTCAGTTAGTCACACTTGTACTCCACCTGTGACTAAACCGTTATTAGTTGCAGGTGGAGTTGGCTCCAGGTGATTTATTCACCCACCCAAATATTTTCATTGACCAGTTAACGCTCTCTGTTCCTTCCAGTTACCTGTCTTGGGGTCTTGGGAATAACTTGCATCTCGGTAATCATGAAAACCTTCAGCACAGTTACCCACCAAGCAACAGGACACCCTGTCCTTTAAACAAATCCATAGAAATAAGTCCATGCATGTGTGGCTGTTTGTAATGCTCACCCTGTGGGGTGAAACAGTCATGCTTTACTTTTCCTTTGGATGACTGCACGTATCGCACAGTCGCCCCTCGCTGCCCGTTTCCTGTCCCCTCTTCCTCAGCTGATGGACCAGAGGAATCAATCCGACTCATGCACGGATAAATAAAAAATAATTAGGCACGTTTTCTGGGAAAGTTGCGACTCGATAATTATCTGTCTGTCACTGTCTGATTGTGATTGGTCCACCGAGGCTGATGCATGATGTAAACAAGTTAATTATTAACCCCTGTAATGAATAATGCAAACACTCTCAGCCTTCATTTGTCAGCTGCTGGAAAACAAAGTCAAACTTTATTCTCCGTCTGGCACGTTTTACCAGGAAGGAGCCATCATAAAACCAGCTGAGCAGAACCAAGAAGGTTTGTGTGCCGACCGCCAGGCCGAGCTTCGCTTCATGAACTCTCCTGGTGTGTGTTCGCCTCTGTCTCAGATCACAGCACGAGACATCACACATCAGTCAGGTGGGATAAGACCTCAGCATTAAAGATCAGCCTCTGAAACCAACGCGGAAGCACCACACCTGCAGTTCCTGTAACGTCCAGCAGGGGCTCCAGCAGGGAGTCAGTCCACATGGGCTCCCAGGTTAACACGTTACAGTCTGATACACAACCTCGTGGTCTAACCCTAACCCTGTGGGAAGGCCTCACACAGGCCTGAGACCAGCTGGTGGGACAAATGAGTCTTCCTGACTGGGGCAGGAGGTTGCTGTGAAACCAGGGATCGACTGTAGTAACCATGTTCAGAGCTGCACTGACTTGGTGCTCTGGTGTAAGAGCAGCACTTAAACGCCTGCTCGTTGTTAAGGTTAAACACACATGTAGGGCAAGCTCACCTGCCAGCAGGCGTAAGATTTTACGCTAGGTGACAAATCATCAACATGTTATGCTTCCAGGCACCCAACACGTTCCTAAATGACGACATCGGAAAAATGAGGAAACATGAGAACCATTTGGAATCAATCCACACTTGTTTGTTTATTTTCCTCAAAGCGCTTTGGAAAACACTGTTTCACGTCACTAACGTGCTGGTTATGGTTAGGGCTGGAATACATGGCTGGAACGTGTTTTACCGTGGGACCGTCATTCTACTGTGGTTCACCCATAACCTGGCGCGTACCTTAAGAACGGCGAAGGTCGCCTTCATTCCTTCGTTCCTCAGGAACGCAGCGGGACGTTACAAATCGTCAGGATGTTACGCCTCGGGAGTGAGATGGGCTCCACCTGCAGGTCTCAGAGGGTCATGAAGCATCACTGGCATCTCTGAGGGAAACAACCAATAATCCCTGTCAGCCTTCAGACACCATGTCACACTGAAACTCAGCTCGCAGTCGTCAAAGCAGCGTCTGCAGGAAGCAGGCAGGAAGACGAGCTTTACTGACTGCAGTGCTGGTTTCAGTATGCCGATGCATGCGATCTTTTAAATCTGGCACTTTTACAGAGAAGACGACAATGAATTAACCCTGCAAGACCCAACCCATCAAAAAATGGCCAGAAAATTCAGATTTTTTGGAACTAAGATGTTTTTCAACCCTTCAACAAAATCCACAATTGTTTTGCTATATAATATTATTATAATTATATAATTATTATACATTTTTTGTATTGCATTTGATACATTGGGCTTTTTTGGCAACGTTTTGTTAACAGCAGTGCTAATTTTAGACAAAAAAAAGTTTTGTACTGATCATGTTGATGAGATAGAGGTCTCAGAAACGCATGTATCAAATATGACGTAAAGGGCATCATAGGGTTAAAACCTTAAAACTGAACCAGCGCTGAGCTGTCCCGACGGCACCACCAAGCCTGAAGTGGTTTTATTAAATTAGTTATTATTCATCTCTGGCTCTCTTCAACAGCGTGTCTTTGTCCCATCTTCAACCAATCACACACATGGCCGCTCCTCCTGCTGGAGGTTTAACTGGAACTGCACTTGAATAGATGCAAGCTGATTGGCTGGTGCTTTTTTAACCTTTCAGGGTTAGTACAACAAAAGAAGGCAAAGCATTACATCACCAATGGCAGCGTATGACATCATCAATACCTGAAACTCGTACCTGTGAATTCAAACCGCCCAACCAGTCAAAGCTGATGGCTGCCCCTCCCTGAACCTGCTCCTCTTCCTGTTAAAGGGGCGTTTGTTTGTGCTTAATTTGGACCCAAGATGAAGACTCCAAGAAAGATTTAAACAAATAAAAGTGAACCTTGATTTAGATGAAGCAGCATGTCCAGGTGGCTGAAGAAAAAAGGGTTCAAAAGGAGTCCAAAGCAGGTAACACATGAGACAAACACTCAGGTAGACAAACAGGAAGTGGCTTAAATACACATGAGACAAACACTCAGGTAGACAAACAGGAAGTGGCTTAAATACACATGAGACAAACACTCAGGTAGACAAACAGGAAGTGGCTTAAATACACATGAGACAAACACTCAGGTAGACAAACAGGAAGTGGCTTAAATACACATGAGACAAACACTCAGGTAGACAAACAGGAAGTGGGTTAAATACACATGAGACAAACACTCAGGTAGACAAACAGGAAGTGGCTTAAATACACATGAGACAAACACTCAGGTAGACAAACAGGAAGTGGCTTAAATACACATGAGACAAACACTCAGGTAGACAAACAGGAAGTGGCTTAAATACACATGAGACAAACACTCAGGTAGACAAACAGGAAGTGGCTTAAATACACATGAGACAAACACTCAGGTAGACAAACAGGAAGTGGCTTAAATACACATGAGACAAACACTCAGGTAGACAAACAGGAAGTGGCTTAAATACACATGAGACAAAGGGGGAAAGAGAGAGCTGAACAGAATCAAGGGGCGAATCAGAACCGAACACAACACACATCACAAAGAGACACAACAGGGCAGAGACCAGGACACACAAAGACACAGGCAACACAGGATGGGAAACCCTCAAGAACTTCTAACAACGATAAGTACAAACACCAAACATGAATGAAAACACAACCAGAGCAAAGGTGACACTCAAACCTGAGAAACTACAACAAACGGAGAATATCAGTCCAAAATCTAAGACCCACCCAGTCACGCCGTGCTCCCCACAGTCGCCCACAGCATCTGACAGTCAAAGAGACTTTATCCACGGTCTTCTCTGGTTCCTGCAGGATGAAGCTTCCTGCTCACCGAGGCTCGCCGTCATCAGCTCGCTGACCTTTGTTTAAACCCGTCAGCTTTGAATATTCAAATCAAAGCGTTGATTGTCAGAGCTCCTTTCAGCCTGACACATGCTGCTAATTGGCATTCAGGTTAACACGGCTCCCCCGCCGTCTTTGTGCTGTCACAACAGGACATCACAGATGAAATGGCTTTTTTATTCCCCGCAGCCTCCGCCGCACCTTCCTTCACTCTCAGGCCGTTCGACTGGCTGATCTGCTGCCAGTTTTCACAAAGTTTCAAACTCCTTCAGCAAACTTCATCTCTGATTAAGAGTCTGAGGGGATCAGAGCTGCGAGCAGGAAAAACAGCAGCTGGTCATCATGTTTTTTAATAGCTGCTGACCAGAGGTGGGGGGGCTCAAACGCTCCTCTGGTGAGACATTTGGGCAAAAATAAAACAGTGAAGTGTCCCAGCAGCGCTCCGACATGCTGGAACTGCTAACTGTGGAGCGCTAAGGCAAGACATTAATCTCAGATCCAGCAGATGTTTCTGCGGCAGCGAGGAGACAGTTTCCTTCGGCCAGATGTTCTTCTGTGGATGGAATCCATCAAACTCAAAGCAGATCTGTGGGTGCCGCGTTGATGGAAACAGCTCGGAGAGGAGCTGAAGGAATCTGGAGCGGCTCTAAGTCTCAGCGTTTGTCTGCGTTTGGACCCAGAAATGGATAATGACTGATGAGTGGAGCTGAGACAGATAATTAATTGTTCTAATGACGTGTAAAAGCAGCAAACATGGTGCTTCCAGCTGTAGTGTGTGTGAAATCAGCACTAAATGAACCTCTTTGTGCTTCAGGCTCTCAGTGAAAGCCTCGGCTTTGATGTTTTCATGAATCATTTCATCTCCACTCAGACAAAAAAAGACAAAAAGTTCCAAAACTTCTCCACAGGAAGTGCTTCAGATCATTGGCTTTCATCTGAAGGTCAAAGGTCAGTCGGCTCAAAGGCGAGGTCCTCGCAGCTTTGATTGCTGGACGCACGTGTGGTGGACGCCCTCAGGGAGATGTAAGCTGCTGTAAATGCGCTGCGGCGTCCTCACCCGTCCTCCTTCCAGCCATCTCTGCGGCTTGTTGTTGGAAACTTTTGTCCGAGTCTTTCGTCTTCAGCCGTGACTCACAACCAAACTGCTATTTCTGACTGCCTGCTCCGCCGAGACCCAACGAGAGTGACTCATGTATGATTCACGGCGAGATCGAGGTGTTTGCTGGTGAGCGGTGTTCATCCTGCAGCGCGTCCTGGGAACAGGAAAACACACCTCTGCTGCTGAGGGTCTGTGCCGCTGTTTGAAGCAGCGTGAGGAGGAAATCAAACAGCAGAAACTGCTGCTGTTTTTATTTGGCATCTTTAGACTGGATGAATATTTCAGCTGCCCCACATTTTACATCTGAGCATGAAGATCTGAAACGAGCCCCTCGAAGTGCTGCAGCTTCTTACCGGCTCACGAAAACAGAACAAAAAGGCCTGAAAGACGTCAGTGAGAGTTACACGATCCAGCTGTGAGCCAACAAAGGAGACGGGCTCAGAAACAGCAGGCGAGTTTGTTAGTTTCATTAAGATGACGTCTCTCTTTCTCCGGTCGCTCCAGGTTAGTGCTGGAATCAGGCAGCAGGGAGAGAAGACGGCAGATGTGCCTTTATTTTATTTACTCTGCTGAAAGTCGACCCTCGAGATGAGACTTGGTGTGGCCCTGCAGAGAGCAGTGAGAGCTTCAGGACTCTCAGCATCAGCAGGTAAAGCTGTGTGGAGGGCTGAGACCTGTGCTGATATGACTCCAGGGTTATATGTAAGAGCCTCCTCTAAGCTGCAGGTCAGTGAGGACGTGAAATTAATTTGGGTTGGTGACGTGCAGTTCCTCTAACGTCCAGCAGGGGCTCCGGCATGTTACAATGTCCACTTTAATTCAAAAGCAGAATTATGGATGGTGTTCGGACTGGAGCTGCTGAGGTCACACTTTTCCATTCAGAGGGACTCACATTTCCAGAAAGTTCCACTCAGGGCGCTGTGAGGTGGAGCACATTAAAGGCCTTCGTGCCCCGCCCTCCTTCCTAACCGCAGCGCTCTGTGAGTGAACTGTGAGGCGTGTCACATTCAGGAAGAGGTGCTGTGTGTGCGGCCAGGAGCACGCAGGCCTTCACCAACGCTCAATTATTCAGCAGCGTGTTGTTGGACCTGTGTGTCTGTGTGTGTGTGTGTGTGTGTCTGTACGTCTGTGTGTGTGTGTGTGTGTGTGTGTGTGTGTGTGTGTGTGTGTGTGTCTGTACGTCTGTGTGTGTGTCTGTGTGTGTGTCTGCGTGTGTGTCTGTACGTCTGTGTGTGTGTGTGTGTGTGTGTGTGTGTGTGTGTGTCTGTGTGTGTGTCTGCGTGTGTGTCTGTACATCTGTGTGTGTGTGTGTGTGTGTGTGTGTGTGTGTGTGTGTGTGTGCTTCCTGCTGTCAGGGCATTACAAACAAGTCTAAAGTTACCTCAGAGACATAACAGGATGTGACAGGCAGGAGCAGAGGCTGCTGTCCCCCTGCAGGAAGTGTCCCACAGGACTACGTTTCCCTACCTGAGTGTCTGCAGCTCTCCTGGAGCAGCTCTGGAGTAGTTAGTTCAACAAACTCCGTATTCGTCCCCCTCAGTGCTCTGTGACATCACAGAGATCCTCTGATCAGGTTTGACCCTGAAGCTGCTCGCTTCTGTTCACAGATGGACATCGCTGTGGTGATGGACATCGCCATCTTGGCCGCAAACATCAGATGTGATGAGGCACACTGATTGTTTCAACAACTATGTTACAAGTTCCTCTTTTCAGTCTGGCTGAGCACTTAGTTTGTGAGTCAAAAGTGGCCTTGCTTTACAAACCGTCATTATTAAAATACATACAACGAAATAAGCACTAAGAATATATTAATTGCATGACAGTTGCCAGACGGAAGCTCCGCCCACTCACAGCTGCTTGGTGCCCTGACGTGTTTTTAAGGTTTTCTGGAGTCAAATCTGTCCCTGCTTTCCTGTTGAAAGTGTTTCGGGACTGGAGCCGCCGCCTCCCGTCCATCTGCAGAGGCGAGCACTCAAAGCGAAGACGTTAAATGTCTCCAAACATGCCTGCAGCGGATCTTTAAATACTTAACAGCAATTAATGCATAATTAATTAATAGCTGTCGTCCCCATCCCACGTGATAGCTTAGTATTAGCTGTTACCCGCTAATTAAGCTGTGCTGATTGGTGATCTTCCTCCTGCTCTCTTCCTCGCTCCTTTTCTTTCTTTCCTAATCTCTCTGTAATGAGAACAGATGGAAACCATCCATGGAGGATGATTGGAGGTCAAAAGCTTTGCTGCCGTGGTTACCGTCACCCAGGTAACAGCATCACTGCCTTCTCCCAGCTCTTCTCCTCCTGAGTGTATTCCCCCCTTTCCTGTTCCTCCTCCCTCCCTCGCGTCTTTGTTTGACCTCCTGTCACATCTTCTTTTCTTCCTCCTCACTCCATCACCTGCTTATCGTTCTCTTATCCTGCTTGTTTTGCTGCTGGCTTTTGTCACCCACCTCCTCCTTCATCCGTCTCCTCTTTTCTCCACCGCCTCCTCTCCGTCACCCTGACGACTCTGCTGATGAATCCAGGACAGAGACTGATTACAATCTCCCATTAGCAGTGTGGAGGAGTGGTTAATGGAGAGCGGGAGCAGCGGCGTCTGATGCGAGGCCCTCAGCATGCTGATAACGGACTGGATCATGAAGCCACTTACATTCAGCATCACTCCTGGATCTCAGACTGATCCAGCTACAGATCAGGCCACATTTACTTTGACATTAACAGCTGCCAGGTTCAGCTAAGACACGAGAAAGTGCATTTACATGAATGCAGAGTCCCAGACGGCAGACCGGACTGTTGTCCGTGTGGCTTTTGGTCCTCGATGCCTCAGACGGGCACGAGGCTGTGACGCTGTTCACAGCACAGAGGTTGGATTTCTGCCAGCACGGGAACATTAAAATGATGCAGTGTCACTAGTGGTGCTGTGGGGCGGGTGGGGGTGTTAGGACTCCTAAACCAGCAGCTGTGGCGCTCCTGCCATCGCTCTGGTCTTTGAGCTCCTCTGCAGGAGGCCCGTGAGGGCTCTAAACTTTCCAGACGCAGCGAAGCTGCTCCTCCGGGCGTCTGTGACCGTGTGGTGAACAAATATTTGACTCGAGCTGCGATGCTTCCTCGGTCACAGTACTTCAGCAAACGGCTCCTGCGCCGAACAACAAACCACGGCGAACAATGACGGCGCTAAACAAGCCGGCGAGCTGCTCTTTCAGGGACTCTCAGCCTGCTGGGAGCTCGTTTGTAAAGAGCCCACAGTGGCTCATAAATAATGGAGGCTGTGAGTTTCTCACCAGCAACGAGCAAAAGCTGCAGTTAAAGCTGAGCTGTCAGGGATCTGCAAACTGCAGCAGCCTCACACACACACACACACACACACACACACACACACACACCCTCAGTGTCTCGGGTGGGCCTCACCTGCAGCGACACATTCAGGTCCCCACGTGATGGTCTGCTCACCCAGAACTGTGAGCGGCTCGAGGACCGGAGGTGGCTCAGGAGAAGCAGAGATCATAATTCGCTGAGTCGAGGTATTGATCCGAGGACCCCGCAGATGTAAAGCACGTCTGGTCCTGAAAACAGAACGTATCAGCTCGAAGGTCAAACTGCGATAAAAGGCAGAAAACGGGCAATAAAAGAAAAGTCGATGCAGCCGGTGAAGCTGTTAAACTTTCTGTAAGGTCAGAGTGTGAGATCAGTCATGTGTAAGCACCAATCACCTGCTGACCTTTGATTTTACAGATGCATGAAAACAGAACATGATGCGTCCTCGGTCACACTCTACATTTCATTATAAGCAAAATTATGAATAATGCAGCTAAACCACATCTGAAGCTTCTCACTGCTTTAACAAACTCCAGCAAACATCGAGTTTAAAGTCGAGCTCAAACTAAACAGGACGTAACCTGAGTGTGTTTGCACTTTATCAAACAGATAAAGATAATTACATGACACCATTATAAACAACATTTCATAAAAAGCTAAACGAAGTATTTACATTTGAAATCAAACCTGGTCTAAACCAAACGAGCTGCTGGAGCTAACGTGAAACCAGGACACTGTTCCCCTTCAAAATAAACATATTTGTTGTAATGGTAAGGCAGGACTTTTACTTTGAAGGTGAATGTTCTCTGTTTCCAGTTTTTCAGTTTCACGAGTGGTGGGCGACGAGTTTGTGACCACGCTGCAGATGCAGATGGTTGCTAACCAGTCACATCAGTTTGAAGTTTGCACTGTGGAGGAAAGGTGAGTTCAACTTTTCTACCACCTGTGCTGCTGTGAGCCAATCAGATCACAGAATAAAGAGGCTGTGGTGAGAAACGTCAGCCAGCCGACTTCATGCTAACATGAATGAGCTTGCCTTCTGATTGTTGTTGCTATGCCAACTGCAGCAGCAATGATGCCCCACCCCCCGAACTGTCAGGTGTGGCGTCCTGTGTTTGATGATGTGCTCTCTGTGGCAGGTGAAGCAGGCGTGTGAGTGGAAGGCCCGCCCACAGATCATAACCTCACAGATCTCGCTGAGCAGCAGCCAGAACTCAAACTGATAGTCCACACACGCCGACGTTTACGTGCTGCGAAGACGAGTCGCCCCTGAGAAATCTGCCAGCTACCAAACGGGACTCACACCTGATGACTGACGTCCTCGTCAGCCTGGAGGAGCATCAGGAGCTCCAGGTGATAACCTCCAGGGAGGCGGGTCAAACTGAGCCATCCAATCAGAGGTTAAATCGGCACGTTGAAGTCCCTCCCCTCCTTCAGGCTGTGAAGGAGGAGTCACCGCAGCGTGGCCTGTGTTTCCGATGGCGGGTTGGGGTTTATTAAAGCGAAGCCGGCGGCCAGCTAGGGAACGACCGCCAATCTCCTGTCATTAGAATTCACTGGCAGCATATGATGAGGCCATATGGGCTATTAACAAACCCAACCTCTCTGCAGGCGGAGGGGTGGAGGGAGGGGAGGCGGAGTGACCGGGCCATATGGATGAGGAAGGCGTAAAATCACAGAGAGACGGAGGTAAGGATGATCTGGCACATCTTCACGGGCAGCTAGCACATCCTGTTAGCATTAATTATAAAAGCACACTAAGGGCCTGGGTGGGTGCTCGGAGGTGTGAGCACCTCCAGGAGACGGCAAGAGGAGCCAGAAATGATGGAGGGATGAGGAGGGTCTTCAGGTGGTGTGATGCACCCTCGGGTGGCCATGTTGGAGGTGGTTAATTAGCTCTGAACAGCTGACGCCATTCCACGCTGTGAGCTGCAGGAAAGACTTGGTCAAATAATCCCAGTGGGAGGAGCTTCAGCACGGTTTTAACCCTCACTTCCTCACTTCCTGCACAGGACTCCAACAGGAAGCTTCCAACATGTCACCAGATATTAGTAATAATAATAAACGAGGGGCGGTTTGTGCTGCACATCAGCATTAATGTGTTTTTACTTCAGTGTGTCTGACGGCAGGATCTCCATCCATCAAACACAAAGAATGAACTTTAACGCCCGTGATGACATTAAGAACTGCACTAATGCAGGAAACTCATTTCAGAGACAGTCATGAAGCACAAACGACATAAAATTCACACAAAATAAAACCAGTAAAATCAGATGGTGCACGAAAACAGAAACACGAAAATATGAACTCAGCTTTATTGAAACAGCATTAAATCACAACAACCGTCACCTCGAGCTCATGTAAAGAAACAGGAAGTGATGTAGTCTGTGAATGACAGGTGACACTAGGTCATGGGCATAAATCAGGAGCTCAGTTTAAAGGTGAACACAGCTGCAGCTGCAGGTTAAACAACCACCAGAGTCTAACTGTGTGAACAGTTAAATACTCTCAGCTGCTTTAACGCTTCATCCACACGTGAGCTCTGGCTGGGAGTCTTACCTGCAGGGTGCAGGCACACGGTTACAGAGGGAGGGGACGTGCACAGTAAACAGGTGGAAACAGGCTTATATGCACCTGTGAACAAACACCGGCTGAAGGAGCCACAGTCGGTACCAAGGTCAGAAAATACTGAAGTGTTACTAATGCAGAGGAAGAGTGTGACCAGCTGCTGAGGGCAGGACGTTCACTGTCACAGAGATGAACACAGCAGCTGGTTTGTGGGAGTGTGTGGAAACAAGGCGGAGGCCGGTCAGCCGGTTAAAGGGTTTGTGTTTGAGAGCGCCGCAGAGCCGCGTTAGCATTATCGGAGCCGGGAGCTGCTTTTGTTTCCTGCGTGCAGTTGGATCGGGTGACGCGGCGTCTGTGCAGCAGCTGATGTTTGGAGCCTCGGCGGAGCGACGTGTCGCGAGCAGCAGCCAGAATCATCCGTCAGACACAGAGAGGGATGGAGTCAGGGACGAGGCTTCGACCATCTGGACCGTTAGCGCGTCAGAATGCAGAGGAAGTAACGGAGAGACGTGCCCGTGGACGACGCCGCGCTCACAAAAGGAGACCGAAACTAAAACTCGGGGCCTGTTTTCTGCTGGTTTCTAACAGGAAGCAGAGAAGTCTCGCACAAAAGGAGACAAAATGTCTGGCTCGCTTGTTTGGCTCAGAGGAACGGCGGCAGTGCAGGCGAGAATGCCTCTGATTGGTTTGGTGCTGACAGGAAGTGGAGCTGCTCTGTGTTTAATCTGTTTAAATCATCCCCGTCCTCCCGTTACTCCAGAAATGTGATGTCAGCGCCGGCACACAGCTGGGTCTGCCCAACCCACCAGAATGGCTAACGCTGAGGTTAGCATAGAGGCTAGGTGGTTCACAGATCACACAGACAGTAGGGACTCAAAGGTTGTCCTGTCATCACCGTGCAGAACCTCGTTCAGAAAAGCATTATGGGTAAAGCCTGCTGAGGACCTCCTCATTCTCCTCCTGCAGAGCGAGGGATGAACGAGAGGAGCGCCATCTGTGGGAGAGGTGCATGCTGGGAGGAGCAGATTGTAGGGAGGGAGGTGGGAGAGAGACCGGAGTGAACAAAGGTGGAGATCAACATTCAACAGATTCCACCGAACAAACCTGAAAACAGCGAGACAGGAGAGGTGACATCACACCTGCGTCCAGCGTTTAGGCGTTCATGACCGTGATCCAGGGGGGCGGATGGACGTGGACTTCCTCTCAGCAGCGGTGAAATAAGATACAAGCGCTCTGATTGGCTGGAGCCGTAAACTGTCAGACTGGAGAGCGAGACTGAAGCTGGTTTGATAAAAGAAACTGACCTTTGAACTCCCACAGTGGCTTAACCAGACTTCAGTCATTCTTGGCCTGGCGAGCATTTAGTTTGCTTTGTGCCGCCCAGTAACCACGGTTACCGCTCCACCTCCAACATGAAGCCCTGACCTTTGAAACCTTTCGAGCTGCTTTAGTCGCACCCTGAACACGGCGCCCTCTCCCACCCCGACGCTCAGCGCTCCCACTCAGCGTCACACTCGGTGGGTTACGGCCCCGTTATGTTTCTTTATTCTCTTATCCAGCACAGCAAAGAACGAGGACAAGCACAGAGCAGGCAGAGCGCTCACAGTGGAACAAAGTTGGGGTCAGGGTGGAGGCTGCTGCAGGTTAAAGACTTTAACCCCACCCACTAACACCCCGCTACACCTGCACCACACAGAAACACCACTGACAGGAAACATCATAAATACATGAATTTATTTATTATGATGTTGACACCATACTGCCAGCTGTCCTCAGGACAAGGCCACGCCCACTCCAGAGAGCGTGACGGGGGGGGTTCATGATGGCTGCTCCTGTCCTCACCTGTGGGCACAGGGTGGAGGCTCACAGGTGGAGCGAGCAGACATAAGCCTCTGTGAGGGCTCATGCAGGAGCTTTTCAGCCCCATTTTGGACGTCTCACTTTCCGTGTACTTACCTGCACAACTGCGTTGAGTAAATCCACCCCACGGCGGTCACTCGCAAACACGAGGCCGTGTGACCCGGTGTTTGTAGTGACGGCGCAGCAGACAGGGACCGCTTGGCTCTCATTACAGCAGCGGGTCAGAGTGGGCTCGGGGGACTGGGCGGGTCGATAGCAGGGTGCCATCCGGAGTTCATGGAAATAAATGGATTACACCCAGCACTGCGTTGAGCACGCTCAGTCTGAATCCACCTAAAAGAAACTGTGGAGGCGGGGCATGGAGGAGGGGCATGGACGTCCATCGCCGCTGCTGTTAGAAATGTGCTGCTGGACCCACCAAGGAGCAGAAGGAGTCCCCACTGACAGCTGACTGGTATTTATTTACTTTCCTGTGACGCACAGCTGGAGGCTAAGCTAACATCTATCATCAGCACGCTAACATCTGGACGCCCTCAGCAGTGAGCTGCTTCTTTCCAGCTGGGGTGGAGGGGGGGGGGCTGAGCTGTCAATCAAAGAAGACTGGGGACAAGATCTCACACACACACACACACACACACACACACTCACACACACACACACACTGGTAAAGACCCTACAACTACACCTGTGCCCTGCAGCGGGTGGGCCCCTTCGGGTGTCGTTCTGAGCTGTGATCAGACTCCAGTCTTGACACTCGAGTCTTCCAGAAATACACATGAAGAGTTTAAGGCGGGGCTTCATAGGGAATAATAATAATAATGGATTGGATTTATATAGCGCTTTTCAAGGCACCCAAAGCGCTTTACAATACCACTATTCATTCACTCTCACATTCATACACTGGTGGAGGCAGCTACGGTTGTAGCCACAGCTGCCCTGGGGCAGACTGACAGAAGCCAGGCTGCCATATCGCACCATCGGCCCCTCTGGCCAACACCAGTAGGCGGCAGGTGAAGTGTCTTGCCCAAGGACACAACGACCAAGACTGTCCGAGCCGGGGCTCGAACCGCCAACCTTCTGGTTACAAGACGAACTGCCAACTCTTTGAGCCACGATCGCCCTAACCCTGACTGGGCGCGAGCCTTTTAACAATGAAAGGAGGCTTCCTGCAGATGATTGGATGAGCCTGCTGATGCTGCTTTAATGGAAGTCCAGAGTTGACTCAGATGCCACCTGACCTCACTTCCTGTTTCACTTCCTGCCTACTTCCACTCTTAGAAGAACAGCAGCGAGCTGTTCAGACGTGCAGTCAGACACCGCGTGCTGGTAGCCACGGTGACATCACCTGTGAAGCTACTAATGAGCTGAAGGCGGCGTGCTGACGGTGGCCAATCCCACTTTTTGAAGGTGGATTTCCGTGCTCTGCTTGCAGAGTCCAGTGTTTCACCCTCAGGCTGAACTTCAGCACTTTTCCTCGTCTTTGTCATCTTCGTCGCTTTCCTCGCCGTTCAGACCTGACGCAGTGCACCGCGGGATATTTCAGGCTTCCTGTCTCATAATAAAGCCGCTCTAATCTCCGGTTTCGGGCTGTGAAGTCTGTGAAAGCGTCTTTTGTGGCGTGTTTTTCTCGGGGAAAGAAAGAACCTCATCAGAGGCCACAAAGCGTTTGGAGTTAAAACCCAGAGAAAGTGGCAGAACGAGGCCGAGCAGACTGATGGCATCGTTCAGCTCCAAAATAGAAACGCCATTAACGGCGAGCTCGCAGATTTGTCTGCCGTGTCTGACTGAGACGGCCTCAGTGACCCCGACCGAGTCCTCGCCTCGCTAATCGAATCGCTTCATTTCCTTGTTCTCCCGTCTCATCGGGCGCACTCGCCCCCACACGCTCCTCCTGCTCCTCCTTCTTCTCTTCTTCTGTGAGCGGCCTAAAGAGGAGCCTCACATGTGGCGGCTCTGGGATTACGAGCCGGGCTGTAAAGCTGCAGGAGGTAATTGGTTTTGGGTGGGGGTGTGAGCAGAGGTGGAGGGATTCTGTGAAAGGAAAACTGGTGGAGGCAACGGGTTTGTCAACTCGCTCCACTAATGGGAGTAAATGCTTTTTAAAGATGGAACAGAGAGGAGGAGGCGGGGCTCAGCTTGCTCCTAAAACTGCATCCATGAAATGTTAATGCTACAAATTACATTACAGCATTAAGTGAAAGCTCAGACCCCACGGAGGAGGAGGAGTCCGGAAACCTCCTGCATGGATCACGGAGGGTTTAAAGAGCTTCAGGATCACATCTTTCCTGAGCGAATCCCAGTCTGGGTCCTTCCACACGCTCGGGGCCGTCCTGTGCAGACAGGAAGCTGTTAGTACTTTCATGTGGTAACTCCAGGTGTTTTACAGGAAGTTACCTTGTAAGTTAAAGTACTGTGATTCTGCAGAAATGCACCTTTCAGTGGAGTGGGCTAGCCCCGCCCTGAAAGGTTCAGCATATCTACCTTGTAAGATGGAAACACTGTTACTGCACAGGTAACTTCCACACGTCACTACAACTGTTCCTTTGTGCTCAACCTCTGTGAGTGTTTGTGGGTCAATATAATGACTTTTATACTGAAATTCATTTAACGACAGGGGCTGAACCCTTATAAGGACTTCCTGTCCTGCTCCATGTTTTACTGGTGCAGGTAAAAACAGAGTGACCTCAGCGGCTCTCAGAGCTCTGAACCACAGAGCACTCAAAGCTTTGAACAATAAAATCCACTCATTTCTCTTCCTGTGCGTGTGACCGTGGCTTCAAACCAATCAGCTCACACGCTGTGCGCCTGCAGGGACACCGCGGGCTGCAGGGCCGTGGGTTTGAGCCCGACCGTTTCCTGTGTGCCTGTCGTCTCTACTGCTTTATCAAACTCGGTGATAAGAACTGTCAGCTGGAGGCATGAAGTGCCCAAAAAGGCGCACGATATCAGACACGTGACACGGAGAGCAGGAAATGACCTCAGACCGCAAACAGCCTGCAGCACATAAACAAAATATACACCGTGTGTGACATCAGTGATGGTAAATGGCCTGGATCTCACACACCACGTGTCTGCTGGACAGCTCCGCCCACTTTTATTCACAGGTTCATCTGCACAGCAGCGACTCGGGTTTTGGCCCAAGGACGCTTTGGAATGGAACCAGCAACCTTCCCATGAGCCACGGCTCTTCATCACAGGCGATCTTCCACAGCCGTGTTCATAAACGGCGCACGCGCCACAGTCTGAGGCTTCGACGCGCCGTGGCCAACACGTTATTGGTCAGATGATTATGTTGTCTGTCCCGTTTGGATCTTTAGCCGTCAGAATTGTTGTCTGAAGGCAGAAAGATGCCAAACAGATTTACTTCACCAAGTGGATCATCATGGCCTTATTGGTCCATTTGATTGACCTTTATTATTATTATGTATTTATTTTATTTTCGTTTTTTTAAAGACGGGACAGACATGACTGGGGGATAGGACAGGGAGAAAGAATGAAAGAAAGAGAGGGAGAGAAAGAAAAAGAGAGGAGGGGAGAAGAGACGGTGAGAAAGGGGGAAGAAAGAAAGAAAAACACCTGGATCACCTGTGTGGAGAAAAAAAACCAGACGAGAAAACAAACAACAAAGAGCAACATAATAAAAACAACACCATCACAATAAACTAGCTAACAGTAGATAACAGTAGATAACAGTAGATACTTTTTTAATTTCACCTGTTGAGAATGAAAAAAGAAAACAAGCCGAAGAAAACGAGAGCAACATAACCAACAACATCACGATGATATATGGGAATATGACAGTAAATACTAAATGTTAAACATTATTGTGCAGCACATAAGATCAACAGAACACAGTGTGCTTTGAGGTAGGAGCCAAAAAGGGTGTAGTTTGTGGGTGTGATCACCCGTGTGTACACCTGTGAGCATGGACGCGCTTGTTTTTAAAAGGTTCCTTCATGTAATGATCTGCTAGAGGGTGTGGGGGGGCCACAGCCCCGTCCTCCAGGGCATGAAGCAGGTATGGAGGATTCCTCATCCACAACTAAACAAACACGTCAAAAACAAAGACCGTGTCTTCAACTCTCTGAGGAAGGTCCCTGAAGGTGACCTGATGATCAGGGATGAAATAGAGGGTGTATTTAACCACCAAGGCGCTGTCCTTCCCCCCACGCAAACCCGCCTCTGGCAGGGGGTTATAGTTGGCGTATTCTTCTGGAGTGTCAAAGAGCATCTTTATGATTGATGGGGTCTAGAGCCACCTTCCACCACCTGGTTGATTTGGGAAAACATCCTCCAGGAAGAAGTACACATGACCAACAGCAATACCTAAAAGATCCACGATGATAGAGCCCAGCAGAAGTGAGAATCCCGTTAACACCCAGGGCAGGAAGGGTGCCTGAACGTTGAGCAGGCCAAAGAAGTTGATGCGAACATTCGGGTTCCGTCGACTCCACACGTACACCAGCATGATGGTGGAGGCCTGGCCCAGGAACACCAGACTCACAAAAGTGCCAAATATAGTCATCAGAAGTCCACCAAAGAGAAACATGAAGACAAAGTCAGCCGTGCGTCTCCTGAAAGAGCCCTCCTCCAGCATTCGACAGCATCTGTACAGAAAAATCATATGGAACAGGAAATTGAAACCAACCGGACCAAAAAACAGGAAGTTGGTTATTAGTCACCATACCTGATAATTTCTTAGAATTAAATCTGGGTTGAAGTAGAGCTGAAATGGTGTGATGCTCTCTAGTTGCACCGCAGCAGTTGTGAGGACACAGGCGGTTGTGTATGCCCTGGTAACAACAGGAATCTGCAGCTATTCCTGCTGCAGCGTCTGGTAAGCCATTTTAGACCGACTGAAAGCTTCCGGTACTTTCTTGACACGTCATCCCACAGATGATTACGTTAACGGGCTGACACGTTTCAGAGGTGTTAAGGTTCAAATATTGAGGAAGGAGAGTACAAACAACCATGGTCCAACAAGAGCTTGGTCAAACAATTGATTTTAATGAAATACACGCGTGGGGGACCAGCTCCGTTCGCAGACAGGGCTGATCTCTGACTACTCAAAACATAAACAGATATTTTATACCATCAGGGTTTGAATTTAATGACGCCCCCTCATGCGTCAGATACAATATATGCATACGTCAATTGAAAACCACAATGACTTTTAACACAGTTTAAAAGAACATTGTCTTCGTCTTCACGGCAGGTACTTCCTGTCACTGCCGGATGCTCGCTTATCATCTTGACACATCACAAACTGCTCTTTTGCAACCCCGAGCAAAACATGATTAAACTTTCACCTCTAAATGATTCTCTCTAACTGAGTGTGTGTGTGTGTCTGTGTGCTAACCACAATTGCACCCTACTTCACTTCGCCGACTAGCTGCTGACCTCTCACCAGACAGAGAGACAAAGCCACTCTCATATATGTAATAACCGAACTGAAACTATGTATATATCATCTACTAAATAAATGTTTTAATCAAGAACCTCTACTAAAGGCTTAATACAAGAATATGAACTTATAAACAATAATGAAAATGACCTGATATGAGTGTTTTGTAAGCCTGTATTGCAATTCCTTCTATGTTCTAGTTTCCCTCAGCATGTATCACCTGGACAGTCACGCCAGTGAAGCTTAAGACCCTTAATGAACCGAACATCAACTCAAACGAAGCACAGATATGCAATGTGTATAAAATAGTTATAATTGCATCTGGAATACAAGGTTAATATGTAACAGTATGCATAAACATCTTAAGGCCATCTTAAGGCCATCTTAAAGCTATCTGTTACACTGTTAAAGCAACGATCATACTGCAGATTATATTGTGCTGGTAAAATACTTTTGTTCATCCCCACAGAGGTCTGCTCTGACACTGGCTGTACCGACTGTAAACACGTCCTCCTGCTCGGTGACAGCAGCGTCACACCTCCAGTTTCTGGGTGACTTCCTGCGAGGCGCAGTCTTCCCATCAGTGGTCACCAGATGGTTGGTCTGAAGCTCCTCCTCTTCCTGTTTGTGACTCTGAAAACTGATCCAAGCTCTTTAAAGTGTGTTGAGTCATTTCCTTTTTCTGTGCAGGTTGAACCAATTAGGCGTCCTGTAAACAGCGCAGATTGACTCTAAACGTGCCGTCAGCTTCGACGCCGTTCAGCTCAGTCGGTGTAAACATGTCAGTCTGTGCTCGCTCTGCCTCTGTCACACACGCTTTCTCCAACTTTCTCTCCTGGCTCATCGAAGCCTCCCAGCTCCTGAAAGTCAAGAATAAAAAGGCAGAGTAAACTCCTCTTCCTCGCCGCCTTTCTGCTTCTCAGCAGCTCCGCCGATGAGGTGAGCGATTCCCTCCTCTCCATCGCGCCGCCGCTTTCCCGCCGCTCTGAAGCAAATATCCATCTCCAGCTTCTTCTCCCGCTCTGACAGCCGAGAGACTGCCTGTCATCCCGCCTGTCAGCCTCACAAACGATGACGCGTGACAAAGTGAGACACACACACACACACACACACACACACACACACACACACACAGCAGGCTGATCAGTCTACAAAAATTTTAAATGCAGTTTTTGGTTTCTCAAACTTTAAGAGCTGAAAGTGGAACCAGGTGTGTGTGTGTGATTTCGTTACAGTCAGGTAAAGCCTCTACAATAATTCAGAGGAACCCAACAACCACTCTGTGTGTATAGGCACCCAGTGCATCATGGGAATCCCCCAGCAGCTTACACCTACTGCAGCCTAACTGAGGGAGGATTCGGGGTCACCTGATCCACATCGCACCGCGCTCCTCCGTCAGTATGTCAGAGTCCAGTGCAGACGTCTCTAACACGTCGGTCCCTCTCTTCTCTCTCGTCTCAGTGTCGCTGATACAAACGTCTGTTTCAGCCTTTCATTCGTCACCATACTTTTTTCTACCCTTTATTTTTTAGACTGGACCCTGCAGGTATTTGTTGTTGATCTTACAGGCTGAATGTCATGACTGAGGAGATCATTCGGTGAATACAGATACCTGCAGAGCGCACGTTTCCCTCTGGATAGCAGCTCAATTCGGGAATCTGGTGGATGGCGTTACAGTCTGAACATCATCCAGATGATCTCCACGTTACAGCGATAATAATCCATGTGAAATGATTCACGCTTGTATCAGCATGTAGATCAGCTCTGATAATTAATGAACCTCCACTCTGCTGCTGCTGCAATCTCTAATTAACTGATTCTAATCAGACGCCACGCTGCATCCCTCCTCCTCACCCGCCCCTCCTTTTAGCCATCAGCGTGGAGGAGGCGAAGGGAGTGGGGAAGGAAAGAAAACAACGAAGGACAAAGAAGGGAAACAAGGGAGGAGAAGTAGGACGAGATGTAGACAAAATGAGGAGATTAAAGGATAATGATGGAAAATGTAAAAAAGAGGAAAGAAAGGATGAAGATGGACGAGATGAAAGAGGAGACAGAGGCAGGGGGTGGAGGGGTGTAATCATGTGGATATCTCAGAGATGGTAACCACGGGAGCACAGCAGCTGACCTCCAATCATCTTTCGTACCTGAAATTTAATGTTTCATCTGTCTGAGAGAGGTGTGTGTGCGCCTGTCTGTCTATCTCTGTGGGGACCAGTGTCAGCTTGGCATCCTGTGAGGACAGCTGTGCAAAGCGAGGACAGTTTGAGGCTTCAGACTCGACCTGCTCTGGATTTTCGTTCCTGAGCTCTCATAGAGCAGCTTTGCATGGTTCAAATGATCCTTGTTTAGCTCCTCCCCCTCCAAATCACCACGTTTGTGTTTGTCAGGCATCTTTACCTGAGATTCCCCTACAACGAGACCCATAGAGCTGTAACTCTAACTCAGACACAACAAGGCCTAAAACCCACTTCCTGCTGCTCTTACAGTCACTGAGTTTTGTGTTTAATGTCTTATTAAAGTTCGGAATAATGTTTTTCCCTCCAACAGGAAAAACATCAGTAAAATCCTCTCCAATGAGGAAGCCTCATGTGACCGTGGTGCTTTCACAGATTTACTCTTCAAAATTAATTTGCATGAATTTGACGAGATGATGTGGAAAAAACAAACCACAGAGTCAAAACGTTCATTTATACAGAACGTTTTTAGAAACCACTCCATCGCTGTGCTCTGTGCACAAAGGACACAGCTTTCAAAACATTAACCAAACAGTTTGTATCACCATCAGCTGATGGAGGGGCGGTAACGGTGACGTCGCGGTGATGTCACAGTGATGTCACAGTGGTGCGCTCATTCAGAAAGAAGCTTCAAAATAAGGCGCAGGTGTTTCAGTCCAAGCCTGTTTTCTAAAAGGACTTCACTGTTTGACAAGCTGCTACAAAGCCCGAACATTTATCACAAATCTGCCCACCGGGTGAGCATCAGCTGCCGCTGCCACACGCGCTCACTCGCTGTTCTAAAGGCTCCGGTTCCTGAAGTGGATTTCCTGTTCAGGTTCTCAGTCAGTCAGTACCAGGCTCAGTACTCATTTACTTTTAACAGTGAAAGAACCACTCATCCCACAATGCATTGCAAATCCCAGCTCACACAGCGAGCAGCGTCCGGCCTTCTTGAGCTGAGTCGTGGTCCTTGCTGTGGTGCTGTTCAGTAGTGTGCGTGCACGGCCTGGTTGGCCTGTTTTGCAGGTTTCCGGGACATCGTTGAAGTTTTTGTTAAAACAAGGCCGACGTCACACAGATGTGTGGTTCAGCTACACCATCATCACCACGGAGAACATGAATAGGGTTTTTACATTAGGAATATCATTACCAATAGGATATGTGTTCATCCACCCCTGAAAATAGTCCCAACAGCTATTTCATCCAAAGCAGGTCAGAAACGGTGTCTGCCAACCAGCTGCTGAGAGAACATTAAGGGCGGCGTTTTAAAGGTGTAGCAGTCAGCAGGGGGCAGTGCTGGTCTGACTCCTCCCATGTATCACAGCCTCGCTCCTCACTTTGGTTCCTCTTCTAACGACGTGCCAGCGACTGATCATTTCCTCTCAGCACTCTGGGCCTTTGGGTCTATCAGCCTGTCGTCTTATCTGTTCTTACCAAGTTCTTGTTGTAAACATGGAGGTCCAGGTGACCTGTTCACTGAATCTGGGCCTTAGCGATCTACCTGGAAAGATGTTCAAGCACGTTGTGTCACGGTCCAGTCGAGCTGCGTGGACTCTGTGAGTCCATCCCACACAGTCAAAGCTGACCTGATGTTTGGAGGAGGACGAGCAGCCTCGGGCTGACAGACCATCACCGCCCTGCAGAAGGTGAGAAACAACGGACACAAGAACCTCTTTTTGTTTCCTCTATGACTTATTTTCATATTATTCAGCATCCAGCCTGCGTGCCAGCTTTCATATCGAGAGTACAGACTGAAGGTTGAAGCAAAAATAAAACATTTAAAAAATCTTTTTCTGATTTGGCTGTGTGTGTCAAAGTCATCAGGTAAAACTGAACTTTTCCCACATTTAGAGTAAAACGCGTGAAATATGAAGCCCCTCTAATGAGACAATATTTAATTCCAAACAATCCCTGTGAAATCTCCTGCCGGTCTGCCTGCCAGGAAAACACGCAGATTAGAAATTCCTTTGAAGGAAGTTTAACGTGATATTAAAGCGGTCGTCAACCCAACAACTTCTTCAAAGATCCTCGCTGCTACTGAAAAAGGCTTCTCACATTATCTTTAACCACCACACCTTTCATTCAGCCGAGTCCACAGAGAGCAGACTGAGCTGAGAGGGTTCAGGCTTCACTGCAGGGACTGTGAACATCAACAGCGCACACCTGAGCACAGGTGTGCGGATTTCAGCTGCATAGATGAGCTTTTACACTGCGGGAGCCTTCCACTGTATGTGCCTGAAGAAAAAGAAACTGGACGCCTGTATGAACACATTTAGAGCTGCCTCACACCGTGACGACGAGGCTGTCTTATTTAAACACGCATTCATCAGTACTAATAATGATAATGATACATGTCTGTTTATAAAGGTCTATAAAGGATTTTCCTTACATAAAAGTGTCCTCACGTCCCTCATAAGTGCTCCTGTTCCTCACGTTGCTCGGTGTTCTCCAGAAATATTTATTGTTGGACACTTTATTAAAAACCACATGCAGCCGCTCCGACAGCAGCTCCTGAACAACTCATGGAAAAGCACATCTGTGCTTCCACACGTCTTCAAGTCGTGCACACGAATCCGTAGGTGATGCATTTTTCAGTAGGAAGTGTGCTTTTTGGGCAGAGGCGTAACCATGGCAACAAAGAAAGCACGGTTTAAAAAAGGTGCCAACCTTTGAAGAATGTGAACCCCGGCCATATTTATCTAAACCTAACGCTGTCAAACACCTAAACCTAACCAAGCGCCATGTTTTTAATAATAAATGACTTACTGAAACATCATAGATCAACACCACCTCTGCTCCAACCTCCAAACACCAACTCCTTTGTCTCTATGAAAGTGCAAAAGCAGACTCACACTGGGGTGTTATTTTCCAGCTTTCGTTCCTAATTTTGAATTTTCCAAACAGTGTAATCATAAGAAAAGAAAAAGCTTTAAAAAATATTTTAGCTGCCTTCCTTTAAAATCCTCATGACTCACATGGAAAAATATGAAATAAAAGATGTTCCTGAAAAGATGCAGAGAGAAATAATAGAAGTTCAGTAAAACAGATTCTTTCACAGCCTGTTATTGAAAAAGAAAAAAATCCCCTGAGGGCCAAAATTAACATTCACAGAAGCAAAAGATAAAAACTGGGTCACAGCAAAGTTTGACACTTCCTGCTTGAATGTATTCAAACCTGCCTGTCAACAAAAAGTAAGCCATATCTATCTAATAGACTCCAGTTTGTGCATGTAAATGGAGAGTCCTCTTCACACACTGAGGTTAATTATGGAGTTCCACAGGGTTCAGTGCTAGGACCAATTCTGTTTACATTATACATGCTTCCCTTAGGCAGCATCATTAGAAGACATAGCATACATTTTCACTGCTATGCAGATGACACCCAGCTCTATCTGTCCATGAAGCCAGATAACACACACCAATGAGTTAAACTGCAGGAATGTCTTAAAGACATAAAGACCTGGATGGCCGCTAACTTTCTGCTTCTTAATCCAGATCAAACTGAGGTTATTGTACTCGGCCCTGAAAATCTTAGAAATATGGTATCTAAGCAGATTCTTACTCTGGATGGCATTACCTTGGCCTCCAGTAACGCTGTGAGGAACCTTGGAGTCATTTTTGACCAGGACATGTCCTTCAATGCACATATTAAACAAATATGTAAGACTGCGTTCTTCCATTTGTGCAACATCTCTAAAATTAGAAATATCCTGTCTCAGAGTGGCGCTGAAAAACGAGTTCATGCATTTATTACTTCCAGGCTGGACGACTGTAATTCATTATTATCAGGAAGTCCTAAAAACTCCCTGAAAAGCCTTCAGCTAATCCAAAATGCTGCAGCAAGAGTCCTGACAGGGACTAGAAAGAGAGAGCAGATTTCTCCTGTTTTGGCTTCCTGTTAAATCCAGAATTCAAAATCCTGCTCCTCACATACAAGGTCTTAAATAATCAGGCCCCATCTTATCTTAATGACCTTGTAGTACCATATCACCCTATTAGAGCACTTGGCTCTCGCTCTGCAGGCCTACTTGTTGTTCCTAGAGTATTTAAAAGTAGAATGGGAGGCAGAGCCTTCAGTTTTCAGGCCCCTCTTCTGTGGAACCAGCTTCCAGTTTGGATTCAGGAGACAGACACTATCTCTACTTTCAAGATTAGGCTTCAAACTTTCCTTTTTGCTAAAGCATATAGGCAGGGATAGCTCAGTAGGTAGAGTGGTAGCCCCATGATCGGAAGGTCGGGGGTTCGACTCCACTGAACGGCTACCCTGAGGTACCCCTGAGCTAGGTACTGTCCCTACACACTGCTCCCCGGGCGCTGCACTGGCGGCTGCCCACTGCTTCACTGGGTGAATGGGTTAAATGCAGAGGAACTATTTCCCTATGGGGACTAACACGCACACTTTACTTTACACTTTACTTTACATAGTTAGGGCTGGACCAGGTGACCCTGAATCCTCCCTTAGTTATGCTGCAATAGACGTAGGCTGCCAGGGATTCCCATGATGCATTGAGTTTTTCCTTTCCAGTCACCTTTCTCACTCACTATGTATTAACAGACCTCTCTGCACTGAATCATATCTGTTATTAATCTCTGTCTCTCTTCCACAGCATGTCTTTATCCTGTCTTCCTTCTCTCACCCCAACCAATCACAGCAGATGGCCCCGCCCCTCCCTGAGCCTGGTTCTGCTGGAGGTTTCTTCCTGTTAAAAGGGAGTTTTTCCTTCCCACTGTCGCCAAAGTGCTTGCTCATAGGGGGTCATATATTATGGGATATAGTTATTTTGTTACTTCATTAGAGTTATTTGATATTATATTTGCACTATCTTGCTGTATATTACTGTATATTAGTATTTCTATTGTGTATATAGTATATCTTATTCCTCTCTTGCTGCATTGAGCATGTGTATGACAAAAGAATTAACCGCTTCTTATCTTATGAATGTTGGTTTTTCTCTGTATGTATTTAAATAAATTGAATTTCTTGTACAACATTAGCATGTTTCTGAACAACAGGCAGCCTGAAGGAAGCATCACTGAAAACTGCTGACGTTGTGTTGTTAGCAGTGACTTTATCGTGTTTACAGCCTCCCATGAAACTGATTGTGAAAGACTAGCTGCAGACATTTTCCTCTAACTCATTCTGGCGTGTAAAATCTGCCTGACAACAGTTAATTGTGCACAAACAGCAGGCCTGTAGAGAAGTTTAATGTCTCCCCGCCTGGATCCACAATCCCGTTTAGCATATAGCGCTGTTTGTCTTTGATCCTGACCTGCTTTAGATCCTGGAGAAAAGCCCTCATTAGAATATCAAAGTTGATCTGTTTTACCCTCAAACTCATCTTCTGACGGCTGAGCCCGAGAACTTCACCTCCGCCGAGGAGTTGTTTCCCAGAGGAGAGCGCCGCGAGCTGCGAGCCGCTCTGCTGGGAGACAACGAACCGAAGAACAAGCTGACAGAGCCAGGCGCTGAAGTTGTATAAGAGGAGGATTTCATGAATTATGGGAGGTCAGAGGTCAGGAATATGAACTGGACCAGAACTCACAGAGGAACAAATGAAGATCATCAAAAGTCTGAGTAAGCATTTACTCTGCAATAACAGAAAATAAATGTCTAAATACAAACAGTGAAGATGTTTTCTATTTGAAAGGTGCAAAAATTCCCCAAAAGATGAGATGCAAAATAAAATCTATAAACAAAATCCAACAATTTGAATCTGATGGCAAAACGTCTGAACAGAAAGCTGGAGGAACATTTAGCAGCTAGAATAAAACGGCTCTTTATTTTCCTTCTACATGTGCAACCAAACTGTGGTCATGTTAACTGGCAGCAGGTAACATGAAGCTAAAGAGGGGTGTCAAAAACACCATTACAAAAAGAAGGTAGAAGAAGACTTCTCCAACTCCAGCCCCCGACGCATGTGGCAAGAACTCCAGACCATCACGGACTACAGGATCATCAAACCCTCCCTCACATCCTCTGATGTCTCCTTCCTCAATGAGCTCAACAACTTTTATGCTCGTTTTGAGCGAGGGAACCCCACAACCACAACCAAAGCAGACATGACGCCGGACCACCAACCTCTGACTCTCTCCCCCACCGATGTAGGAGCGGTGCTGAGCAGGATCAATGTCCACATGGTCCTGATGGCATCCCCGGGCGTGTTCTCAGAGCGTGTTCTGGGGAGCTTGCAGGAGTGCTGACAGACATATTCGACCTGTCCTTGGCCCACGCTGTGGTACCGGCCTGCTTCAAATCCACCTGCATCGTCCCGATACCCAAAAACTCCAACCGCTCTAGCCTCAATGACTACCGCCCAGTAGCACTCACCCCCATCATCACTAAGTGCTTAGAGCAGCTGGTCCTAGCACACTTCAAATCCTGTCTCCCCCCCACCCTGGACCCCCACCAATTCGCATACCGCCAGAACAGGAGCACAGAGGATGCAGTCTCCATCACACTGGACTCTGTCCTCTCACACCTGGACAACAACAACACCTACGCCAGAATGGGTGTTTTTCTGTGTACATTCCTAAACACATATCTGTACTTTCTGCTCCTTACATTCTTACAAATGTTGGACACATTTGAGGGGAGTTATTAATACATGTGAGCCTTTAAGTATCAGACTGACTTAAACCTAAACAGAAACACCTGAGAGGAAATCCTGTTAATGGGCTGAATGACCACAGGTGTCACATAAAAAGAGATGAAAGAAGAAATGGTACTGCACTGTGGCGGACAGTAAGCATGGACAAGATAAACTCAAAAAGACAGCTTTATTATGCTGCTGCTGCTCGAAACACAAACTCGTGAAGAATGAAGCAAACTAGAAGCTCAGAACTTAAACAGGGGAAACCGGAAATAGTAGAAAACCAGGAGCAAAGTAACAGTGGAAACACAGGGCTTAGATACACCAGGGAGCAACGAGCTGGGACTAACGAGACAAGGGGAAGCAAAACAGGAAACACAAGACGATTACAAAGACGCAGACTAGACACTGAGACACGACCGACTGGGGAGACAGAGGGGACAAAGAGACAAGAGCGACTAGACGAGGAACACAGGACAGGCAAAGAAACAAGCCTAAATCCTAGGACTAAGAATAAACACAAGCAGAAAACCAAAAACATGAATAACAATAACCAAAGAATATAAATTAGCCACAAACCATAAACACTGAGTCAGGAGACTCAGGACAAACCGTGTGTCACAGTCAGGGGTTACAGTGGGTCAGTCTATTATTATCATTATTATCATTATTATTGGCACAACAGCAGAACGACTGCAGGTGTCATAGGCTGTGGTCAGCATCTAGCTGGCTCTACAGAAGAGGAGCGAGCATGAAGGGAGCGACGATTTTAAGTGTCAGGTCATCTGAAAGCAGCGTTTCTATGAGCTCAGCCAACATCAGCAAGCAGTTTGTCTCACAGTGTGCTGCAGCTAAAGTCTGGCTGCTGATTTGACAGGGAGAGAAAAGACAGAGAGCTAAGTTCACTCAGAGATGGAGACAGATGATAAAGAAGGAGAGAGTTTAGAGTTAAAGGACGGACTGAAACGAACTGAGACAGACTGACTCTGGTATTTAAAGACTGCATGAGAATCCTCTGCAGGTCAGCGCAGGATATACAGGTGAGTTTGCTGCACTGTGATTGGTTTACAGTAAAGACCATCTACTGGAGCTGTCAGTAGGAATTATTGTGAGTTTGATTGTTTTCCCCACACTGAGACATTACAGCTGATTTTAGGTTCCCCACCTGCTGAATCCACTTTAACCCCTGACTGTACACATTTAGTCTGCCTCTGTGGTTGATAAGGCTCTGTCCTTATTTTTTTTTCTTATTTTTTAATAAGAAAAAAAAAAAGATAAGGCTCTGTCCTTTGACTCACATTTGGGAAAGAGAAAAACCTCCAACAATGACTGAGACTTTTAACATCTCATCTGAATTATAATCCTTTTTTATAAAGTTTGATTGAATCTGTTTTAATGTTTTGCATAATTGCTTGGTACGGTAATTTGCCTTTGACTAATAAGACCAGACTTGCTAACCTGGTTAAAGTTGTTGGTCAGATTTCAGGGAGGTCTCAGGTCCAGCTTGTGGGCTTTTCTAACAGGCAGGTGCTGAGGAGGCCGACCTCGGTCAAGTTGAGTTCAGACCATCCTCACTTTAATGACTCTGAGCTGCTTCCTTCAGGTCATTGGTATAAAATGCCTGCAGTGAAGACTGAGAGACATGGAGTGTCTTTTATAGCCTTTGCTGTTATCATGGTTAATAGCAAGTGGTGATACCATCACTGCTACACATCGCACTCTGTTGATGCTACTGATAACATTTGGGCTGTTGTCTCTGGGCCTTGTTGTTGTGTGTGTTGTTTCATGTGTGGACATACTGCAATTTGATTTCCCATTGGGGACAATAAAGTTACCATTGACAACGGAGGCAAGAGATAATACATATAACTGTTTATATGTATTAGATAGCGTTTAGAGCATTTAAATACCGTCCTTATTGCCTTTGTGCATTTTTCTATATGCTGCATTTAGAATAAACATAATAGTATAATATTCTAATAATAAGAATAAAAAGGATGTCGGAGGTACTGAAGGTGCTAATCGGCTATTGCCAGGTTTTTTGAGTTGGATTGTAATAAATAAATAAATAATGACAGATAACAGATGAAATATGGGTTTCATTATTTAGGGGCAGACAGTGAGACAAATAAATGATGAAAGCAGGAAGCAGAAGGATCTGACTCAGGAAGAGAAGGCAAGTCCAAAATAACACAGGAACCTGTGAACACCAGGGCAGGTGGGCCAGCTGTTAGAAAATCTGCTTTTCTGAAGCTTTAGAAGAGTCTAACAACGTTAGGCAGGAAGTCCAGACAACAAAAGAACAACCACACAGGACGAGGAAACCCCACAGCGATCTGGGACGCACCAAAACCACCACCACAAACTGCAAAGGAAACCTCAGAGGTCAAAGGTTATTCATTCCTTCCATTTGCCTAAGCCACTTTAATGATCTTCACTCGTTTCAAAGAAAGAGAGTCACGCTAACATAGAGCTTTTAAATTTAAATAATGTTTGGGTAAACATAAGGCATGAATCCCGTGTTAGAGGCAGATGGAAATGCTCTGCAGCATCAGTGGGAGTCAGCTGAGGAATGAGGTCTCCTGAGTGCAGACCGCCTGTTCTGGTTGAAGGACAGTTTGATGCAAAAAAGTTTCTTCATCAGAGAATCAGGTCAGCAGTCGAGTCTTTGATATGCAGATGTTTTTATTTTTGTTCTGATGAAAACAGCATTAAAAGCCAACTGCAGGGAATTAAATTACCTTCGACTCACAGATCTGAAGCTCAACACAAATTAACGCCCATAAGATCATTTAAATGCAATCACAAACTTTACCTTCTTTCATTCTGCCGTTAGGTTTGATCTGAAAACACGTTTGTGAGCATGAGTGACTATGGAAGGAACAAAAAACAACCACTTTGATGCTACAGAGAACAACAGAGGCAGAGATATGTAAATGTAAAACAGAAAACACACACCAGTCATCATCCATAGCACCTCCAGCATCCATAAAAGCCGAGGTCAAGACGGCCTCTGAAGGCAGCGCAGGACTCGGATTGTTTGTTTGCCAAGAGGACATATGTGAGAAAAGAGCGTTTCAGCGCTGAGGGCTGAATCCAAAAGAGGCAGAGAAACACAGAAATTTAAAGAGCACATTATCATTGAGAAGACTGCGCTTTATTCACAAACAGGTATCTGTACCGCGATCAATCAGACACAAACAGACGAGGGGCCGATGGCGCGATATGGCAGCCTGGCTTCTGTCAGTCTGCCCCAGGCCAGCTGTGGCTACAACCGTAGCTGCCTCCACCAGTGTGTGAATGTGAGAGTGAATAGTGGCATTGAAAAGCGCTATATAAATCCAATCCATTATAAACCACGATCAATCAGACACAATCACGATCAATCAGACTTAATCACAATCAAGATGACCACGACATGACAGATGTTTGTTTGACAGATGTTTGTTTGACAGATGTTTGTTTGTAAGTTGGTAAGTTGAACAGGAGCTACATACAAAACAGGTAAATAAAAGCAATCACGGGAAAAACACCTGATTTGTAATGCGTCAGAATCATGTTTATGAGGTAGGCTGTCTTAAAACACGATGCGAGTGACCTGTCAATCAGCAGATGGCTCCGCCCTAAACGCCTCTGTTTTATCGTCTGTTTGATCTGAACACCTTTTTGCAATGTGCTATCCATTAATACCATAAACGCGCCTGGTAGGAGTTTACTGAGCCAATCAAGAATAGAATAGAACAGCATGGAATAGAATGGCCCTTTATCGTCACTGTAGATGTAAAACATACGCCTGTACGCGCCGCCATCCTGGAAGTACAAACTAGCAGAGTTGCCCGATGCTGGACAGCAGAGAGAATGCTGCTTTAAGACGATTCTGGATCAGATTAAAAAAGGGTTTTAGTAAATATTTTTAAATCTGAGCTGATGCCTGATTCCTGCAGCGTTCATCATCTACTTGTTTAGTGATTGTGTCTTTTTTCACCCCGTGACCTTTAACCCCAACACAGCTGCTGGAAGTGTTTATATTTGCGGTTCTCAGGGAAGTCGATGTGAGTGTTGGCAGCCAGCCCTGACCTCTCTTCTCTTCGAGTTTGTTTGTTTGCTCTCTGAGGAGGAATTTTATCTGTTGGTAAGTCTGAAAGTTAAAAATCTGACGGTTCTGGACGAATGTGTTTCATCAGACAACAAAAGGACAACAAAAGGACAACAAAAGGACAACAAAAGGACAACAGGCGGTCATTCTGTGGTTTGAGACACGAGTGAGTCAGTAAAACTCACTAATGCCTCTATTTGTCTCACAGTCCAACTTTTTAAAGACAGACTCTGTTTTCCACAGTTTTTTCACAGCATCCATAGTTTCACCTCAGCCCAGCATGTCCTCCATATGCAGAGATGGGCAGTAACGCGTAATCCGATTACTTTTTTCAAGTAATGAGTAAAGTAAGGGATTACTATTGCAAAAACGGTAATTAGATTACTGTTACTTTCCCGTAGGAACGCTGCGTTACTGCGTTACTAAAACCGTGATTTTTTGCGAGAATGTCTCATGACAGTGACGTAAGCGAGTGCGACGTTAGTGACAACAGCTGTGTGCAGATCAACAATGGATCATATATCAGTGCAGGAGAGAGTATGAGCGTGCAGCGTTTAAAGCGTGGAAGTACTGACCTTACTTTGAGTTTGATTCCATAAAAAGTGACAAAAACATTAGCGTCCGCTGTGCGTGGGAAGAAAACTTCTTTTTACAGTGAAAAAAACCCCTAAACTTCCAAACAAGCACCGAGTAGCTACGACGTAATGGGAAACTCACAGAGAAACTCGCGGATTCTTCCACTGACCGCAGCACACCTGCACCAGGGTAAACCTCCGCCTACCCCACTCCTGCTTTACAGGTGAAAATAGAGCAACAGGACCGCTGAGTCTTTGACTTTATTTATTTTCTGCTGTGTTTTACTTGCATCTATTTGAAAGACTGAGTGTAAACACACAAATATTTTATTTTATGTGCTGGAATGTGCAGAAAATAGGTTTAAATGTTAAACTAATTTCTTCCAGTCAGAGAATGTTGCAGATAATTAAATTTTTGCTTGATGCATGAAGTTAAAAGATTAAAACTAATAAAACAAGTTTTAAAAAGAGACTTTTCCATTTGATTACATTTTGTATGATGGATTATGCAGAAAAAGTAGAATTGGGCTGAAAGATCTATCACTTTATCACCTGTTCAGGTTGTAAATCGTGTTTTTAAAAAGTAACTAAGTAATTAATTACTTTTGAAAATAAGTAATCAGTAAAGTAACGGGATTACTTTTTTGGGGAAGTAATCAGTAATTCGTTACTGATTACTTTTTTCAAGTAACTTGACCAACACTGTCCACGTGTGTGCATGCCATCACTCCAGGAATAGCGTCAGCTTTAAAAATACGTGATTGGCTTTGCCAACCAATCAAGTGTGAGTTTGGATCCACATTCACAAGAGACAGCTGCTGTCCTTGTTTTCTCTGCAGGTCCTGGGAACCAGCCGATCTGAAGCACCAGGGTCAGGAGGCGCAGTCTGCTGAGCTCTGCCCTGAGAGAGAGGAGCTCTGTGGGCTCAGAGAACAGTGAGACCTCCCGACCTCCTCTGGAGCTGCAGAGTCTTTCTTTCTCTTTGTTAGACAAAACCAAAAGGTTCAGCCCTTAAAATAAATTCACTGCTTCATCACACAGCCTCAAAGGAAGCTTCCTGACCTTCACTGCTCTGCTGCTACATGACCTCTGACCTCCTCACAGGAAAGCAGAGCGTGTCTCCTGAAAGCGCTGTTAAAGCTGCTTTAGACACCGCCCTCGTGCAGCTCGAGTTTCTCTGAATTTGTTCTTTTCCTGCAGACGAGCTCGTGGCGTCCTCTGCGGGGAAACGCTGCTCTGAAAAGAAAATTAAACACCCTGCAGGGATCAGCAGAGGTACACATCGCATTAATGGGATTTATTCAGCACAATAACTGAATTCACACACACACACGCTTCAGGCAGCGAGAAGAAAGGCCCGGAGAGACGGCTCCGAGCTAACAAACATCCATCCAGGAAGTGTGCGCTCCGAGTTTGTCCCAGAAAAGAAGGACTTTGAGTTAACCCTTTGTCTCTGCTGCTACGTCTGAAACGCCTCAGGCTCCAATCACTGATGCAGGATACAGACATTAATTAGGTGGTAATACTGCAGTAATACTGCAGTAATCTGAGCCTGAAAAGTAAAAGCCTCCTTCTGAGTTACAGTCATTTGGACCAATCATGCTTCACTGCTATGATGTGATTATTAAGACAGATGAAAACTTGTGTTTTTATAGCACGTCTGTTTTGTATTGTGCAGATTTTTATCTGACATTTATTTAAATGTCGGCACACGAGGACCAGATAGGAAGGCGGGAGGATGCACAGTCTGTTGGAGCACCAAAGCGTCTTTACAGTAACTTTGCTCCATGCTTGAGTAAACTGGCTCAACCCAAAGCACTGAAAATCTGACTCCGCCCACTCTGACCTCACGTTTACCTGAAGTAACGGGACCAAAGTTTTGGCCTCCGGACACAAGCAATGAAAGTGGTGACGATGTGGAATCATGTAAGTGGGTCACTGACACCTCTGTTTAAATAACCTGTGACCTGCAGTTCAAACATCCTTTAAATGAAGCTAACAGGTAATCTTTGATTTTTTTATCAAAACCTGTTTTGCTTTCATATCATTTTAAATAAAGAACACAGTTCCATCGCTGCGCTTACATATACTTATGTATACATGTAAAGAAAGCCATGAAGACCCCGGGGTCCTCTGAAGTATCCGTTACAGCAGACTTCCCAAAGTGTGGGGCCCGCCCCCTAGGGGGGGTGCAGAGCCATCGCGGGGGTCCAAAACGCTTGGACACTGCTAGCACAGCGCCCACACAAACACAAAGCAGGAGATGAAGCATCGCTGAATATGTTTCCAAACCAACTTCATTCTAAGCCAAAGACTAGAAACTCTGGTGAAGCAAATCTGCCCTTTGGCTTCACCTGCACAGGTGCTGAGGTAGGTCTCCCTGCAGGATTGGTTTCCCTGCGTCGGGAGCAGCGCTGGGCTGTTTAAATCACAGATAAACAGGATCCCACAGCTGTTTATGTTTTTAAACCCATTTTGCACAGAGAGGCATTTTTTGAAAAAGGTATTGATGCAATGTTGAACATTATTACACAGGAAAAAACAACTACATGTAAAATAATGACACCGTGACGCCTCTGCCTTTGTAATGGAGGGACAGTAACTGTGTGTAAAACCTGCAGACAGTCAGATTAACAGTATTTTGTCTCTATCATTCTGCAGTTCATCTCATGTAAACAATAACATGGCCACAGCGTGACGTGAATAAAGGCACATACCTTTGACGCTGCGTGACCAACTCTGTATTCCTCGTGATGCTGCAGGATTATAGACTGGAATGACCTGCTCTCTATGTTAGTGGATTTATATAAGAAGTGAAGAAAATAAGAATAGCACCATGTGTTGCAAATACTGTAAATGGTGCTTCTAAAGTAGACACAGAAATGAAAAATACCTAAATACAGTACAAGTATATTCAGGAAAGAGTAAATGTACTGAGATTAGCAGTACGTCTGTCCAGTGGCATCGGGGGTGTCTTTTCACGCGCCGTTATTATCCAATAGTTAGTTTGGCCACTAGTGTGTGCTCTCACTTCTAATGTTGCTTTCTGGGACGATGAGTTGCCGTAAGTTAATATAATAGGTTTCCTGGTTCTGTGGTTTAAAACAAGTCTCGTGTTGGAGGTCCTGGGAATGAGCGCCAGCGAGGGTCCTCACAAAGGCAGAAAAACAAACGTGTGTGTGTCAGCTTGTCAGAATATCGGGCGATGGCGGCCGTGTTTCTGTGAATTTTTGCGTCTGTTATTGAAAATCAGCTGCTTCAGTGAGATCTGTTAAATGTTCAGAACAGCTTCAACACTGTTTATTCCTTTCACAGGATGTTTGATCCTCACCTGTATCTCCTGTCATCTCGACCTGCCTCAGTCTGCTCCGGCCTCCTCACATCAGCTGCAGATGTGTTTCACACCTGACTTTAAGTCTTACTTTAAGTAGTTCCTGTTCTTATTACACACCTGAGCGTTAGGATCACCAGTGTTACCTGTGTTTTTCTCAAACGTGACATTATTGATGGATATTATTTTATATTTACGTCACCGTCTGTTGATGTCTTCTGTGGACAGGTTTGACTTTGATCTTTCTAAGAATCAAGTCCAAACATTTATCCTCATCCATGACTCAGGAGGCGATGGAAGAATGGTGTGGAAAAACCTTTTATGTTGCATCTGATTGGTGAAATATGGCAGACGTGACCACAGATGACCTCGTCCTGACTGATCCTCGCGTAGTTCTAGTCTGAGAGTCCTGTTAAGGAGCAGTGGACTCTGTGGACTTTAGGAAGCAGGCCCAGGGATGCAGACTGCCATCATCTCTGATGGTTGAGAAAAGGTAAAGTTGTTTTAAGCTGTTATTGTTGGACACAGCAGGTCACTTTGACACATTTAGAGTTTCTCTGAAATTCTGGTTATTTTCACTTCCTCCCAAACACGTCTGATGTGAGCAGGTCAGTCTGACCTCAGTGCTTTCATGTACAAAAACAGCTGTTGTTGTTCTCTCTTCTGCCGGCTGCACTTCTCAGTCTGCATTTCACGAAACAAAAAGGAACCAGTTTCATTTTAGTGCCTGTAAGAAACAACACCGGTGGATTCATACTGTGCTAGTTATCGTCATCATCATTATCCTCATCATTATGGAGAAGGTTCTGGGGTCAAACAGCCTTCATGTGACAGTTTCCATGGGTTTGGTCTGTTGGGATACGCTCCAGCCTCGGTCTATCTCATATCCCTGTGTGGGATTATAGACTATGTGCACGTTAGCATGTGCTACTTCCGGTGCAGAAACTCCTGTGGGGAGCTTTGTTTCCGGTGTCCTATTCGCGCCTGGTTTATTGTCCAAAACAAGTTAAGCAAATGAATGAATCAAGCGGCGATTTACATTTCTATAGATGTCTCGGGCATTTACCCAATATATCTGTAAATGATGTTCATCGACTTGTTGATATTTTTCCCCGCGCCTCAGAGCAAAAGAGAAAAGGGATTCAAATGTTATATTTCTCAGCTGTCCCTCATTTATCGCGGGTGTTATGTTCTAAAAATAACCAGCGAGAGGTGAACTCAAGTAGCCAATTTTATTTTTTGACGGTACAAAACGTTTCGTGGACATCGTGGACATACAGCACTGCACTTCAGAGTCACACTGCCAGCGATCGTGGTGAGTGTTCCCACCTTCTGCTCTTTGTAACTTAACACCATCTTTCCGTTTTCGAGTTTTGGACATGATTTTGGAGGATATCTTCGCAGTAGCGATTGACCGCAAAGTAAAGCTACCGGAAAGGTACAACCCCACATCCGGTCTCAAACCAGGAAGTTAGCATTTTCTCGTGCACAGGGTCAATTGGTTCCAGTGCCCGAGCACACAGGAAGAAACACGTCAAAGGGCGTGGTTACAGAGCTCCTTGTTTTGATCTGTATTATTATCCTGCATCCATCCATCTTCTTGCTTTATGGTGACGGAGGTTGTGTGGTCGGCAGTGTTTTCCAGTGATTGGAAAAGCGACCCTGATCTTATGAGCACAGGTGATGATCGGAGGTCGAGTGGCAGACTGAAAGCTCAGTCTGTCATGTGAACCCTGATGTTAAGTCAGTCCAACGGTCCATCTCACGCTTTGTTTTCATTATTTGTAACCAAGGTAACAAATGAACTCGATAAGTGTAGCAGCACCTTCGACGGAAACCAACGGCGCCTCCTGGAGCCAGACTCTGGAGACAAATATCTGTTGGTAACGCCTGGAGCGTCCGGGATCAACCAGGCGCACCGGGACCGCCACCTGCAGGGACTGTGGTCGAGCGCTGTGTCGGCACTGTGACCCCGGCATTGCTGACTGATCGCTGTCAAATATCAAAGCTTTACCTGACAGGGACGGTGACTGTGGGGCGATCATGGCTCAAGAGTTGGCAGGTCGTCTTGTAATCAGAAGGTTGCCGGTTCGAGCCCCGGCTACAACAGTCTCAGTCGTTGTGTCCTTGGGCAAGACACTTCACCCGTTGCCTACTGGCGCCAGTGTCCGGCAGCCTCGCCTCTGTCAGTGCGCCCCAGGGTGGCTGTGACTACAATGTAGCTGCCATCACCAGTGTGTGTATGGGTGGATGACTGGATGGATGACAGGTTGTGTAAAGTGCTTTGGGGTCCATAGGGACTAGCAAAGCGCTATATAAATACAGGCCATTTACTGCATGTAATGTTGCAGATGTATGACACGTACACTGTGCTGCTTCAGCGAGCCTGACAGGCTGCTCGCAGACTCTCCAAACACAGACTCCTCACTGAAAGAAAACCTTTAGCCCACGGTGACTCCGAGTCTGCCTCCAGCCTTATGTTGGTCTACAGTCGTCATAATAATAATGATATATCTCCGGCTGTCCTGAAACTGCCCCCAGTCAGGAGCCAGTAAAACACAACAGTGTTATTTCAGGATTCTTTTCCACTAAATGGGATTATTTATTATCCTGATAAGATTTCCTCAAACATAACACCCGCCTGGATGAGAGATGAAGCCTGCCTTTTTCTTTTTGCTCCAGCTGTATTCCCACATCCACTGGATGTGACCTCAGGGATATTTGGGATGTTTCCATGGTGACCCCATCAACCCAATGGAGAGAGGCAGATCATGGAGTAACGAGTATGAAAGTAAACATCCGGAGTTCAACAAACATTCACAGGATTTCATCGGCAGATAAACTGGAACGAGTGAGGACACTGACGTCAGACAAACACACGCACTTATCTGTCACAGTCCCCAGTGTTACTGTAAATCTGTGACTTCATGGTGTTTATGACTGATAGTGTTTTGGGTTCTGCGTCGTATCCTGGCGTTCTTCTATGCTCTCTAAATTCTAGTTTCTTCCTGTGTTCAGTCTTCATGTTCATCATGTTGTTCCCAGGTCAGTCATCTCTGGGCTCCATGTTCCCTGTGTTCAGTGTCAAGTCCGTGCCTCTGTCTCGTGTTTCCTGTTTTACTTTGACGGTCCGTGTCTCATGTCAGTGTTTCTAGTTTAGCTTCCCCTGGTCTCGTCAGCTTTGATTGCTCCCCGCTGTGTTTAACCCTGTCAGTGTCGCGTCGTACTCTCATACCCGGCTGTGTTCTGTGTTATGCCCGGTTATGATTCCCAGTCTAGTTAGTTTCTGTTCCTTTTGCCATCCAGCAAATGAAGCTGAGTTTAGTTTTGTCGTCTCGAGTCCTGCATTCCTGCTGCACACCATGACAGTATCGACAGATAGATACAGAAACTCATCCTATGTGCAGAGCTGCATCGTCATATTAAACATGTCCAGAGTTTCTAATGAGCAGCTGGCGTGTGGGCCCAGCATCAGATAAATGAGGGTTCATCATTTTCTGATTGGATGAGATTCACTGGCTGGACTCGTTGTTTTGGTTCATACTCTGACAGAAGAGCTTAAATAAATCTTTCTGTCCACTTAAAGGTCAAAACAAATTTGCAATTCAAAGTTCAGCAGCGCCATGGTGCTAGAGCTGCTCCGAAACAGGAACCCGAACAAGCCTGGAAGGCTTTCTGGTAATTAGGCTTTGGGAATATTCAGCCGAAGAAACAAGATTCAAGTCGTAAAAATGAAAAGTTGTATTTTTCTCAGTAAACGGTTTTCTTTTTTCCTTGATCCTGTTTTAGCCTCTAAGACGCCGTCACAACGTCGAGCTGAAAACACTGATGCAGACTCTTTTGTGCCTGCAGCGATTCACTGACATGATTTCTGAGCACATTTCTTCTCCTGGTCCACGCCGAGGTTTCATTGCCTGCTTGGCAACGGCCTCGTCCCTGGGGCCGGAGGAAGGAGCTCAGAGCGCGCCCCCAATAATGAGTCAGTACATTTCTTTCCACAGGTCATTATAATCTCGTTAGCTAAGTCCCCTCCCAGCGACCGGAGCGCCGGAGGTCATTTTAGAAGTAATTCCATCACTGAGTAAATATTAGACTTCATGCAGAGAGATGTGTGAGGGCGGGGCTCACCTGACATTCACAGGTGAAGAGGAGCCGAGAGAAGAAAGAAGGGAGGATGCTGAGGATGAAGGTTGCTAATTAGAGCAGAAAGGCTGTAATTGCAGCTGCTCATTATGGTTTAGGAGAACATGGACACACACACACACACACACACACCGTCAGTACTAATTACCGTGCTGCAGAGAAACATCAGTGTGTGCGTGTGTGTGGTGGTTCACACTGGGCTTTGTGGGGCTCGGTGTGGGGCTCGGTGCTGCTGAGAGGCTCTCTTCATCCTGCTCCTCAGCATCACACACTCAGGGAACCTGATACCTGTGAGTGTGTGTGATGCTGAGGAGCAGGTGGCCGTATCACGCTGATCATAAACATCTGTGGCTGTGCTAACCCCGACACACAGCAGGGGGCCGCCTGAGCAGCCTCATTCTTGACTATGACTGTTGTTGTTGTTGTTGTTGTCATAATTAGCACATTGTTTGCTTGGCTAACACAACCACCGTGTGTTTGGACAGGAGGAGACCCTGAAGCCTGCAACGCCACCCTTCACGATCTGATTGGTTTAAATGATGAGTCTAAAGGGGTTAAAGGTCAACAGGAAGTTAGCTGTTTAGTGTCATTGTTACTGTGCTCACTGAAGGGCAGCAGAGCAGCTCCCAGTCTGAGGACCAGAATGGAAGGCCTGCTGTCTGAGCTTCTGCAGGTGGAGTTCAGGTACGTCAGAGGTGATGCTGACGGTTCACCATCGAGCTGAGCTGTGACCGAGCTGAACTGCAGGAGGCTAGCCCCTCGGAGTCCTCCTCCTGCTCCTTCACTGAGACGAAGTAGAAGGAGCAGCACTAACCGAAGCTGGAAGAATGATGCAGACATGCAGATGTTTCTTCTTCATGTCATCGTTGTTTTCACCTGCGTGTTGCACACCTGAGCTGCAGACCATAACACGGTGCTGCCTTTAATAAGCACAGCAGCTCCTGCCAGCAACAACAGCTGGTGAAATTCAAGGATCAGACTCCAGCTGGGATTTAAGTTAGGATCAGCTGGTTGACTGGAAAGCAGGAGCAGTAATTATACTCGGACACGTGGTGGAATATTCCTGCACTCACCAACCAAGACAGGTAATATTAACACACACACCTGAGGTCCTTTCTAAAGGAGCTGACATAAATCACACTCAGACTCTGTATCACCTGTAGCTCCTGCTTCCATGTGTATTAATCACAGCATTGATGAGCAGGTGACGTAGAAATCTCCACAGAGGTGGTGCTGTTTGCTCCAGCTTTGCTTCGCCCTCGGTTCATCAGAGAGACGGCGCCGTCGTCCCGGGACTCGAGCCGGGGTCCTGTGGGTCACTGTTGTTTGTGAGGACTTTGTAGTGTTTTTGAATAAAGCTGTAACGTGTTTTGATGTTGTCTGTTCCAGATGTGGGCAGGTGTGGCACCACACAGCAGCCACATCTGGACGGTGTAACGTGGACGTGCAGCTGCAGATGTGGTCATCACTTCCTGCCATCTGAGGATCTGTGTTTTCGTACCTGAACCTCACACTTTCTGCTTGGCGTCGCTGTGCTTACCTGGCCAGTGTTACCTGTGCCTGCTGTGTGTTTGACCGTCTGTGAGGTGATCTTTAGGGTTTCAATTAAATCTGAAAACTTTTTGGTCCTCGTTTGCCTTCAGCACCACGGACAGCGCTGTCACGCCTCGGTGCAGCCTCCCGCTGTGCGTGGACGCCCTCAGCAGTGAGCTGCTCGCTAGCCCAAACTTAGAAACGAGTCACATGACTGATCAGATGTGATGCTAATTATCAAAAGCATGCCTAACCTGCGACTTCATTTTATTCTGTTTATTTATTTTGTTGTCTTCTGTTTATATTTGGATTCATGTTCTGTTTTCATTTTGTATTTGTTAATGTTTTTTTAATTAATTTAATTGATGCCAGACGGATGTCTGTGCAGCTTCAGCTTGGGAACAGGAAGTTGTTTGTTCCACGCTTCTTCTGTTGCTCGTTGGTGATTATTACTTCAGAGAGAGGCTCACGCTTCCTCTCCTTGTTGCTGCAGAGGATAAGGTCGTGCTGGCTCTCTCTGGTGCATAATTTTCAGCAGCAGCATCAGTAAAACCTTTCACTCAGCAGAAAAAGATCTGAGGACCAGAAAGCCTTCAGGAGTGACGCCTCAGTGTGCCGTGGAGGAAGCACGAGATGAGCTGCAAGGACGTGCTGCTCAGGGCTTTGTGGATGACATCATCATCATCATCATCATGAGATGTGGGAAGAATCTGGATCAGAATATCCAACAGAAATATCCTGTCTCAGAGTGACGCTGAAAAACTAGTTCATGCATTTATTACTTCCAGGCTGGACGACTGTAATTCATTATTATCAGGAAGTCCAAAAAACTCACTGAAAAGCCTTCAGCTGATCCAAAATGCTGCAGCAAGAGTCCTGACAGGGACTAGAAAGAGAGAGCAGATTTCTCCTGTTTTGGCTTCCTGTTAAATTCAGAATTCAAAATCCTGCTCCTCACATACAAGGTCTTAAATAATCAGGCCCCATCTTATCTTAATGACCTTGTAGTACCATATCACCCTATTAGAGCACTTGGCTCTCGCTCTGCAGGCCTACTTGTTGTTCCTAAAGTATTTAAAAGTAGAATGGGAGGCAGAGCCTTCAGTTTTCAGGCCCCTCTTCTGTGGAACCAGCTTCCAGTTTGGATTCAGGAGACAGACACTATCTCTACTTTCAAGATTAGGCTTCAAACTTTCCTTTTTGCTAAAGCATATAGTTAGGGCTGGACCAGGTGACCCTGAATCCTCCCTTAGTTATGCTGCAATAGACGTAGGCTGCCGGGGATTCCCATGATGCACTGGGGGTTTCTTCTTCACTCACTATGTATTAACAGACCTCTCTGCATTGAATCATATCTGTTATTAATCTCTGTCTCTCTTCCACAGCATATCTTTATCCTGTCTTCCTTCTCTCACCCCAACCAATCACAGCAGATGGCCCCGCCCCTCCCTGAGCCTGGTTCTGCCGGAGGTTTCTTCCTGTCAAAAGGGAGTTTTTCCTTCCCACTGTCGCCAAAGTGCTTGCTCATAGGGGGTCATATGATTGTTGGGTTTTTCTCTGTATCTATTATTGTATGAGCTACTGTACAATATAAAGCGCCTTGAGGTGACTGTTGTTGTGATTTGGCGCTGTATAAATAAAGTTCAATTGAATGTTATTTCCTGTTCTTTTCCCCCTCAATAGTGGAATGTTGGAGTATCCTCCCAGCGTTCAGATGGACGTGTGAACTCGTGTTAACATCATGCAGAGAGATTATAAGAATAACCTCTGTCACGATATCCCACGCCGTCTGCTCTCCTGTGTTTTCTTTGAAACTCCAAATAAGAGCGTAGGCTCATACAACGCTCTGTATCCTTTCTGCAGCTCATGTCCTGTGAAGTGTTTGAAGGTGAACACACAGCTCGCTGCTGATTGGTTCATTTTCAGATCGTGCTGTCGGGGTTCATGTGAGGATGAGCAGCGGCTCTTTGTAATCACTCTCTGCAGGAACTCATCAGCACCATTCAGCTGTGTGAGCACACCTCAGCTCTTAAAAGGACGCGTGATTAGCCGCGGCTCTCCAAATCTTCCGGCTCAGGTGTGCAGAGGAACCTGAAGCCGTTAATATGCAGCTGGATTGAGGACGCCGCCGGCTCACGTGAAGAATGCTGCTTCCATTAAGCTGTGTTCAGCTTTTAAACTGAAAGCACGTCTGAATGATGCTGTGGCAGCTTTCTTTCTTTCTGGAGGGTTAAATTCACCGAGCGTCCTGAACACGCTGAGGCGTGGACGTCCAGTCGGACCTGAGAGTGAAAAACATGAAGCTCAGCTTATCTTTCTGCTCTCGTTCAGAACCCTGCCTGCTGGCCAACGTCCCAAAAACGTTGTTTTCCACATAGGTCACCGTGTTTTACAGCAGGCGGTCTCATAAATCTGAGAAACGGCAGATCAGATGACCCTATACATCACACAAAGGTCAGCAGCCTGACGCAGGGAAGTGATCTGTCTTCTTACAGAGGAGCTGAAAACGTGCAGCGGCGGAGCGTGAGCAGTGAAAGAAACTGAAGGAGGCCCATTAGTATGGAGCAGGGAGCTTTAGAGAGGAGGCAGGTGGAGGCAGGAGGACCTCACACGCTGGTGGAGGTGCTGGAGACGCTGAAGGTCACTCAGATGTGCAGGAACCAATAAGGGCTTAAAAGGACGTTATAAAAGCTGTAAACGCTCTGCATCATTCTGAGGATGTCGAGTCGGATCACGCGTCACGTTTCAGTCCAAACGGCTCACAAACATCTGGACTTCTTTAAGAAGTTTCATCCAAGATGCTTCTTCAGTTGGTGAGAGTCCCAGATGTTTAAGCCCTGTGGGAAGTGTCCCTAAGAGGGCCGTGGACCCCATGTTGATCCTCTGCCTGGGTGTGACAACAGGTGTGGGTCACAGTCAGCCAAAGCTTCAGGTGAACCCACTGTGAGGGTGGGGTAGGGTGTCACCCTGCTGTGGTTCTGGTCTGCTGTCTTACTTTTGGATGTTGTGGGTGTGGTCTGACCGTTCCCACGCCGACGCTCTCAGCCTCCCACTTTCTTTCCATAAATGTGGTTTCATTTCTCAGCCGCTGACACTCGGGTGTTGGTCGCTGCTCTTCTACGTACATTTCCCAGCAGCCTCAGCGTGTCCATCGGTTTGGTCGGGGTGAGCGGTGCCGTGCACACCGCCGGCTGGAGGCAGACAGACAGGGATGAACGTCTCCTCCTGTTGGAGTTTTCTTTGGAAAATTGTCCAGACTTGTAGAAATCATGTTTATCAGCTAACCCACCATCCGGAGCGAGAGCAGAGGTGTACTCGGGCAGGTTTCTGTACGTCTCTGAGACAGGAACATCAGCGAGACGTTCCCGTCTCAGCTGAGAAACAAACTCCAGCATCATCAGAGAGCCGGGAGTTCACACATGAATGACACACAGCTGTTAGTGAGCGAGGCCGAGGCAGAGAGTGTGCCAAAAGCTCCAGGTGGGGCGGGGGAGCCTCAGGCGCTGTGGACCCAGCAGGTGATCCTGCGGTTCCCAGAGGCCCCTCTGATGGTGGGAATACCAATCAAAGTTTTCCTGGTTCTCCCAGAGTTTTATTCTTTGTTCACAATGACTCACAGTTTTACCAAAGTCTCTTCAACAGTGTTACAAAATCACTTCATCCATGAAATATTTAAACTTCAAATAAAGTTTAAAAAAATTAAATAATTAAAAAATTTTTTTATAAATAATTTAATTTCAGCCTAAATATCTTCAAAGTGACCTAAAGAGTAAAATGTGCTGTAAATGTTGCTCAGTGTTCACAAACTGCGGTCCTGGGCTTTTTGATGCCAGCACAGCCAGTAATGCCAGTCTCTGGCCAAGCTCCACCCCCTGAACTTTTTGTTGGACTTTTGCAGGTTGTCGTGTTTTCCCCGGTCTATGTGCACCATTAGAGGCGCCGTCAGCCTCGCCGTGCCGTCCCATGTGTGTTTGTCTCAGCCTCGTCTCAATAAAGTTCCTGCTCTTCTTAAACCTGCTGCCACGAGTCTGAAATCATCCTCGCCGTGACAGGACGCACTTCTGGAGCTTTGCACCGAGCAGCTCGGTAGGGATGTGCGAGTCATGAACGAATCGTTCAATACTCGAGAATAACTTTACTGACTCGTAAATCATGATTCACAAGCCCAACTGACTCACTGACTCATCCCTGTTGCTGTTAGCAAACTAACCATTAGCAGAAATATATCTAGCTTATAATTAAAGTTGTGGAAAAAAACAACAGCCAGTTTCTAAACAAAAACATTTCTGCTCTGAACTGGAAGAAAAAACCCTGAGTAGAAGCTCACATCGAGACAATAGCTCCTCAGTTCACAGTTGCATCGCTCTGCTAACATGCTAACAGCACGTTTGAGTTACTCACCCCCTCCCTCCTGGCTCACAGCTTCTTCTTCTTCTTGGTTGGCGACCAATGTTAAGGTGCATTAGCGCCCCCTGGCACACAGCTCAGTGGATGCTCGAGCTACATGTAAGGGTTGGGTAGTTGTAGCTCAGGTGGCAGAGCAGGTTAGCCGCTAATCAGAAGGTCGGTGGTTCAATCCCGGGCTGCATGCCAAATATTCCTGGGCAAGATACTAACCCCATGTTTGCCTACTGGTGGTGGTCAGAGGGCCCGGTGCCTCCCCTCTGTCAGTGCGCCCCAGGTGCTACAATGTAGCTGCCATCACTAATGTGTGAATAACTGAATGTAGTGTAAAGTGCTTTGGGGTCCTTAGGGACTGAGTAAAGTGCTATACAAATACAGGCCATTTACATATGACTCACTCACCCCTCCCTCCTGGTTCTCCGCTGCTGAAACTCAGAGCGTGTTACCGTGGAAGAGTTGCTCCTTCACCTGAGATGAAGTCTGATAGTCTGACTGACACAATGTAACATTCAGTCTTTGTTTGTTTTGCAAAGGTAACAAGCAGACTAAAGGAAAAACTATATGAAATTCACTATTTCACTAAATTTTTTAGATGAGAAAATATATATTTGACACATTTGAGGAAAATACAAATAGAATAAAATAAATGTTCCCTTTAGAAATCTCAAGTTTTTTGCTCTTTTTTGCTCTTTAAGATATTTTTTTCAATCACTCATCTTAGCAGCAGGATTTACATGAAAAGAAAAACAAATTCAGTTTAAGTGAAAATATCCATTTTTTGCACTCTCTGACTCAAAAACCGGATTCATGAGTGACTCAGTCAAACTCAATTCAGTAAAAAGAATCGAGTTTACCATCACTGCAGCTCGGCGTGTTAATGAAGCAGCTGAGGAGGAGCAAAAACTTCTCTATTGTTTATGCACACGCTCAGATCGCTTCATCCATCCTCCCTCACTGATTCTATTTCCTCATCTTCATCCATCTTCCTCCTCCTCCAGAGGCTGCATCACACAGCCAATGAGAAACATTTACCCTGTGTGTGTGTGTGTGCAATCGCAAAGTTATTAAGATCACTCAACCAAATGATCTCTGCGGGCAGCAACACACACGCACACACACACACACACACACACACGCACACACACACACACACACACACACACACAAACAATGATGAATAGTTTTGTGTGTGTGTGTGTGTGTGTGTGTGTGTGTGTGGTGGGCGTACAGCAATTTCACAATCCTCACAAACAGGAAAGTCTCCACAGTGACGACTACGTTTACACACAAACTGTCTCATCCAATCAGGCTGCACCTGCCCCCTTGCCGGCCTCCCATTGGTTAGCCAGCTCATTAGCGTCAGACTGTCCATGTGACCTCAGCAGTTCCACTTGCTGTGGGACCTGCTGTGACGCCGCTGACGTGGATCACTGTGCTTCTGTCGTGACCTCACGTGAGCCGCATGATGACAGCCTGTGAGTGTGGGTAAACCCACCCTCACTGACCTTTGCACTGTGGTTGGTTTACATCACATGACGTTCCGTACCGACGGAAGATGGCGCTGTTTTTAAAAGTATAAGCACTTGTTCCTTAAACCCAGAGTCACACCTGTGTGTGAGAGCCTTTACGTCCACATTAATATCACAGCCTGACACACCTGTACAAGACAAGTTGTTATAACTCACCTGGATTAAAGTTTGCATTGTTAGGGGCGTGGCCTTTGAGTGACAGGCGGACGCAGGTTGCTGTAGCGGCTAGCTCAGCTAACATCCTGTCCATGGACGATGATGATGAAAACAGAAGAGCTGAAAAGTGCTGCTGATAATCTCTGTATGTGTGACACAGGACGCAGATTATGTCCTGTCATCATCAGCATCACACAGTTTTGAGTCTTTGTTGGTGGCCCCCCCCCTCGTTGGGGACATTCATGGACTTGTGATACTGATATGCAGCGCCTCCTGCTGTCTGGACACCAGCAGCAGCAGTTTCCTCCTGACCAGCTGAGCAAATCAAATAAAAGTCGTGGATTTCATCTAATATGTAAAATCTCCTTCAGCCATCCTCGGCGTGAGTCCCTGAGGAACCAAGGTTCCTGTCAGTCCTCTACAACTTTCATGAGCACATTTGTTGGTACACGTGTCGTCTTCACTTTAAATCATTAAACACGGTTTCATGTGAGCAGCATTAAATATGAAACACGTACATGCAGTGATATTAAAACATTGTCTCCTTCCTCTGTGTCCTTTAGTCAGTTTTAAGAATTGCTGTGCTGTTTTAGATCTGAGTGCAAACAAAAGCACCAATTTGGAGCTTTTTCCAGCATGGTGCAGGATCTGGCTTTAACTGAAGAGGCTCCTGTAGTGATGCTGTTGGGCTTTCATCACAGGCTTCTGTGAAAAGTGCTCATTCCGCACTAAAACCGTATAAAACTTTATGCTTCTGTTGGATTTTTGCTTGGCCGGAGAGCTTTGGTGGGAAGATCATCATCTCTCAGACACAGAGCAGTGCAGGAGATGGGAGAAAATAAAACCTCCCAGCTGGGAAATTCATGTTCTGATCAATAATTCAGGATTCCAGAGGAAGAAAGGTTTCTGTTGTTTCCAAAATTCATGACCACAATCTTTTCTTCTTCCTGTGGAAAAGCTTTCAGAGGCTAAATGTCAGCGTGCTGCTGAAAACACTTTGTGCTTCACTTATGTCCTCTTTCCTACAGCTGTGGTTTCAGCGCTCTAACATCCCTGCAGCAGCGCGGCCCAGACACACACACACACACATCACTACTTTTATCTGAACCACATTCAGCTGTTTAAAAAACACACGTCCAGGTATGAGGCGTCACATGACCTGCTGAAGCACCGTCACAAAGCGATGTCCTCGGTTTTCATGGACGTCCTCTCACTGGACGTAAGAACTGCACATCGGACCTCACTATGGCAGAAAAGCATGTTTTTCACACACACAGTGAGAACAGATTAAATTGATCTGCTTCGGGGAGTAAAACATGAGTCACTGTTATTCATGAGCGCCTGTGTGTGTGTGTGTGTGTGTGTGTGTGTGTGTGTGTGTACAGCATTAGCTACACAAGCCTGACACACCTGAACTGAACCCAAACTAATATTTGTCATGGCTAAACGATGAAAACGCCCCGAGGCTGCACTCATACTCGCCGTGTTTAAGTTTAGCAGTGCCGCCATGATTTTCCCCTTTCCTCAGACACAGGCTGCGTTTTCTTGTTGCTAGGGAACAAATACAGTACACGCTGGGTATTTACAGTCCATGAATCATGCACCTATAGAAACGAGGACTGCAGTCTCTGTGAGGTCATTCAGTGGTAAGGCCTGCTTAGCCAGACCACGCTCTGTGAAATGATGCTCGTTATTAAAGAGTGTTCGCCTCGCTTCACGGGCGATCGTGGCTCAAGAGTTGGGAGTTCGCTTTGTAATTGGAAGGTTGCCGGTTCGAGCCCCGGCTCCAACAGTCTCGGTCGTTGTGTCCTTGGGCGACTCCACCTGTTGCCTACTGGTGGTGGTCAGAGGGCCCGGTGGCGCCAGTGTCCGGCAGCCTCGCCTCTGTCAGTGCGCCCCAGGGTGGCTGTGGCTACAATGTAGCTGCCATCACCAGTGTGTGGATGACTGGATGTGTAAAGAGCTTTGGGGTCCTTAGGGACTGAGTAAAGCGCTATACATATACAGGCCATTTATTTATTTACCATCGCGTTTTATTGATAAGAGACAAATGAGGACGTCATGTGATTACAGAGACACAGACTGGCTCCACGATGGTTGCTTCTTGCTCCTCATATTAAAAGAACAACAACAAACAGTCTGACCCTCCATGGGCCTCAGTGTTGAATTCAGACTATGACTTGTACCTTAACAAAGGTAAGAAGCAGCATCACATCCTGCCTTTGTCTGGAATAAAGCGGCGCTCGCGGACAACCGAGTGACATTTTTGGGAATCTTTTCTTTCCCTCCGCCTGAGTCTAATGATGCAATTAACCTTAAAAATGTGTCAGTTTGATAGCTTCAGAGCATTTCAGTGTTAATTCTGTGTCCATTAGCCCCGGGGCAGAGCGAAGGGCCGCACACAGAGAACAGGTGACATTTAGATACCGACAAATTGGTATGACTCATTTTTGTATCACTGTTCCTGCTGACATAGGTGTCACGTTTAAGGTCAGTTTGCAGCTCCTGCGATCCTCAGGCTGAAGTCCAGGAGGTCAACAACACAAGAAAAGTTTGGTGGCAAACAGAAAACAGCTGTTCATGAAGGGATATGTTCAGAGGTTCAGGGGCATCCTCGTCTGTAAAATAAATGCTGCTTTTAGCTCAGACACACGAAGACTAACAGCAACACTTTAATATGTACGTGCCAACGTCTTTGCCTGGTCATTACACGCTTACTGTCAGGCTAATGTCCATCTCAACATTCCTGAAGTTTGTAATCCCGTAATCTGAGCATCTCTGTGCTACACACACTTCCCAGCCCAAATTAATTTGGAGCTTGCTTTGTTAGTAGAGATCCACCATCTTCATCCTGGAAACCAAAGACAAGAGTACCTTCTCCTCTGTGATCACTGCCAGGTCCCAGTGACCCCATCGTCAGCATCAGTGCACCTGCCACCTTGGACTTCTGTCATTGGTCAGTTTGGTTCCTGTTTCTTCATTCTGCTGGTCTGGGTTGGGAAACCTGCTCGATCCTAAATGATCCATCCTCTCTGCTCGTGTCTGCTGCTGAGTATTTAGTTATTTGTCAGACAAGCATGGACCCAGCAGACTGCACGATGTAAAAAGTCCTTCATAGAAGACTGAATCATGTAAGCGGATTGGAGGGACAAGATCTTCCTGCGTTTGTGGTCAAATTCCCATCTTCACATATTCCAGTCTTCTTTGAATCCCCTGAACTACACCTCGCTTCGATACTGTCGACCATAATATCCCATTAGAGCGATTAGAACATGCTGTAGGTATTACAGGTACTGCACTGCAGTGGTTTGTATCATATCTATCTAATAGACTCCAGTTTGTGCATGTAAATGGAGAGTCCTCTTCACACACTGAGGTTAATTATGGAGTTCCACAGGGTTCAGTGCTAGGACCAATTCTGTTTACATTATACATGCTTCCCTTAGGCAGCATCATTAGAAGACATAGCATACATTTACACTGCTATGCAGATGACACCCAGCTCTATCTGTCCATGACAATCTATTCTTTTTTTCCTTTAATCAAAGAGAATCTGTGAAGAGTTCCTTCAGCTTTTTCTTCCCCTTGCTGTAAAAACGTTGGTTTGTAAAACCAGTGCACATATTTAGCATTACTGTTAACTGTATTTACTGCACCAACTTCTTTTTAGTTGAGTTTTGCCTCTACAGTGACTTGCAAAAGCCCCTTGAACTTTTCCACATTTGTCACATTACAGCCACAAACATGAATCAGTTTTATTGGAATTCCACGTGAAAGACCAACACAAAGTGGTGCACACGTGAGAAGTGGAACGAAAATCATCCATCATTCCAAACATTTTTTACAAATAAATAACTGCAAAGTGGGGTGTGCGTAATTATTCAGCCCCCTTTGGTAGAAGGGGAGGAAGCTGCTCTGGTCAGATGAGACCAAAATGCAAAACGCTTTGTGTGGCGGAAAACTAACACTGCACATCACTCTGAACACACCATCCCCACTGTCAAATATGGTGGTGGCAGCATCGTGCTCTGGGGGTGCTTCTCTTCAGCAGGGACAGATGTTTGCCTGATGTGGAGCAACAAAAGTAAATACAGGAGAGTTTATGTACATTTCACAGCTAGTTGCCAGCCCTACAGACCTTTGCACATCAATAGTTATATTTGCCTCATCCCAGGATGCAAAGCAGATGTGGTTACGGGAGTTTGTTCAGCTCAAACGTGGAACAAACACTGGCTAACTGGTCCGTCTCGAAGTCGGATCAGCATTCACAAGTTCATTAGGAAACACACAGAGCTGGAAACGAACCAGTGTCATGATCCTGGGCCATGTTGACCCAGCATTCTTAGTTTCATGTATTTTTGTATTTTGTTCCTTATTTGACTTCCCCTTGTGACTTTTACCCCTGTGTGCCCCTCTGTGTATCTGTGAGCCCTCGTTTCCCCTCGTGTTTTATTCCGTGTTTTCCCCAGCCCGTTATGTCTGCGCTCTCCCCGTGCTCCCTCTCTCCTCCTGTCTGCGCCGCTGTGTACTTCCTGTTTTACTTTGACGGTCTCCCGTCAGTATGCGTCATGTTGTGTTGCTCCTGCCCTGTCTCGTTACGATTATCTGTGTTCCCCGTGTGCTCCCACCTCCCTCGTTAAACCTCTGTTCAGTGTCGCGTTCCCCCTCATTCATGGCCATGTGTTTCTGTGTGCTAGTGTTTTGCTTCCCAGTGTAGTTTCTAATCAGTTTGTTTCGCCGTTTCCCTCCAGCAATGTGCTGTGTTTTGAGTTCATTCCTGCCTCTGTGAGCTTGCGTTTGGGTCCACTTCCTGCCTGCCACACAGCAGAATCATGACAACCAGAGTTCGACTAAACACTGCAAGTCACAGAGTCAGCTAAATTAATTCATTTAAATTTTAGGTGCAGACAGTTATAATGCAGGAAGGTGATGATGATGATGGAAGGGCTTTAATTTTATTTTGTTTCATGAAATGTTCTTAAGAGGAAACTCAGAAAGCCACAGAGGAAACCTGAGAAACAAAGTCAAAGACATAGCGGGCATCACGGGTGCTTTACATCCAAAAACAACTAAATCCAAGAAGCAGAGTGAAGAGTCACCATCAGGGGAACGAGACACAGCTGAAGCTGATAACGACAACGTATTTGTAAAGACCGAGCCCACACACTGCTATGATTATTACAGTGGTTATTATACTTCCACACATGCATGGTTCGATACTTTCCAACTTCCCAGCTGGTCTCTGGCGTCACTACATAAAGAGGAGAAACCTCATCAGGTTTATCGTGCACACCTGTCCCTCCAGCCTCCTTGGCACCGCCCCATGAGCTCACTGCACCACCCCTGCAGCTGAGCCAGGGACCACGCCACCACCACAGCATTAAACTTCAACAAACACAAAACCCTGAAAACACAACAGGAACAATTATGGAAGGTGTTAAATATTCCAATTCTTTGATCTTTGGGCTGAAGGAAGAACAACACTCGGTGTATAAATGCTCAACAATCTCTTTTTTCCATACAACACTTTGAGCATTAACCATCCGGAGGGGACATGTGGACAGGAGGGTGTCCGCCAGATCTCGAAGTGTCTGAGCGTTCCTCACATTCTTATAGCTTCGGCCCCCCTCCACACTAAGCATTCACATTCTTTCTGAGTGACGGCCTTGGCTTCCTGTTTTGTCTCCTCCTGATGAGATGGTCAGGATGATCTACAGTGTGCTCTGTTCTCTTTGTAATCAGAAGAGAAAGGCCATGACTCTACACAACAGCATTTCTTATAAATCAGCAGTCTAATGTAATACCAATCAGTCTAATAAATGTAATAGCTGTCACCTTCTTCTACATCAGGAGCACAATGCAACCTAAAATGACAATCTTTAATTAGGGGTATAACGTGACATAAGATAATATAATAATCTCACAAAGGAAAACAAAACCCTGCACAGGTGCCAACAAAGTCTAAACTGAAACTCAAGAGGCCAAATAATGTGGAAGGCTGATCTGGATGAACTGACAGAGGAAAGCTCACAGAGACGGCTGATCAGGAAATGAGACACAGGTGGAGGCAGTTAAGGCGGGTTGGACCTTCTGAGAGGAAACACATGCAGAAATAAAAACCTCAAACTCTGATGACGCTAACCTTTAAAAGAGCGACAGTACAGCATGAACCAGAGGAGTACAACAAAACCACCGATGGTGAGGAACGCTGAGGTGACACGGCCGCACAAACAGGACGTTACATGAAAGATTCATTACTTTGTGCTCCACGAGGATGCTCCTCCCAGCAGCCGACGGGGTGACGACTCTGTCGGCTGGCTGAAGTGTTTCCGTGTTTTTAAAACGCACTATTACATTTTTCAGTGTTAGATCTTTCTGCCTAACCTTAACTACACATTCAGATACAGCCTCGTGTTCCTGACTGGATGTTAGTGAGACGTCAGGCTTTTGCTTCCTGCCGGATCGATCTGAGCCTGAAGTGTCTGATCTAGCGTGAGCGCCGGGAACGTCGACTCTGGCAGCAAAGACGTCGTATTCCTCGGGCTACATCACTTTGTCCTTTCTCCAGCTAAATACAGACTGACTGATGTAAAGTTTAAATACATCCACACTACTGAAAAAGTTCCTAAAACATGGATAAAAATGAAAAGTTCCACTGAGCTGCATCATGAACTGATGAGTTCAGATCCTTTATTGTGTTTCTGGCTTCATCAAGCTCCAGATGTGCCTGATGGCTTTCCTCAGTTATGCAGCTGTGCTGCTGGAGCTCATGAGGATGACAGCACATGTTGGTCCCTGCAGAAGCCTCTGCCATGTGCACTATGCCCCATCCCTCTGCTCCTCTCAGACCACGGGACGAAGGGGTGGAGGTGTTTCTACACGTGTGTGGTGGAGACTGAGCTTCCTGTGTGGGTGCAGTAATGAGCTGCGTTCACGCTGATGGTTTCAGACGTGTTTCCACCTCAGTGACCGAGTCTGAACTCCACCAACACCCACCCACATCTGCGGCTCACACACAGCTCTCGGATTCATCGTTGGACTATCGAGGTGTAGCTGACGGAGTCACTGGTTCTTTGTTCTTACAGCTGTTTTGGTTTGGAAGCAGCCCCTCATTGATTTTCAATCTGAAACCTTGAAGTTAATGATTCACAGTGAAGCGCTCTGAGCTTCCCTCTCAGCAGATCGGCAGATACGCCTTCAGTCATCACTCGGGATAATCAGACTGAAGCTT